>NW_028122647.1:0-111968 GCF_965194805.1 Balaenoptera borealis | reverse complement strand
CGCCTTTAAAGCACAGGAAAAGCGGCAAAACCTCGACAATGATGCCCTTGGCCAAAAAGGGCGTATGCGTTTTTTCCTGAATATATTCAGGAAAAAACGCATACGCCCTTTTTGGCCAACCAAGCAACCTGGAAAGGCAAATCAGCGCTACAAAGAAGTCTCGCTTCCCATCGGTCAAAAGGGCCATGCTGAATAAAGTGTCAAAACCAGAAATGCAGGACAGGCCATGGAGAAATGGGAGCCTTGCTACGCTGATGGGCGGGCTGTAAATTGCCAACAGCCACTCTGGAGAAGTGTACGGTGTGTCCTGAAACATCTAAAAAACTCAGCTTAGAGAGCATAGGGCACTTCCACTCATGGGCGTATAAATTGGGAAAACTAAAAATCAGCAAGACACAGGCACCCCAAAGTTTAGGGCTGCTCTGTTGACAAGAACCTCCACTTCGTTACACCTTAAACATCCCAGGAAAGAGAAGAATGGATAAAGAAGTTGTGGTCCTTATGTACAATGGAATATCACTCAGCCATGAAATCAACGTCATAAGGCTAGGAGCAGCATGATGAGTGGATTTAGGTACGACGATTCTAAGTGAAATAAGTCACACAGAAAAAGACACTTATCATAAGATATCACTTACAGAGGGAATGTAAAAACCGCTACCCTTGAACTGAATTACAAAACAGAACAGAGTCGCACGTTTAGAAAACACACTATGGCTGCTTAACGGGAAAGGTGAGGTGGGGTGATGCATAAAACAAGGGTTTCAAATTAGCTCAGATACCGTTCCATAAACCCAATATGTAATAGACCAGACCTACTCCTTGCTCAGTGAACTGGACTCAACGCCCCCTATTCACCGCCCAAGAATATATCTGACTAGTAAGAATCTTAAAACCTATGTATTGATATCTCTCTGTAAGTGAGTCAAGTGGGTGTAAAGCGGCATAAACACAGCAGTGCAAAGCAGCTAAACCCTGTTATAAAAATCAATTACTTTTAAAAACCCGTGAAACAAAGACAGTGAAAGAGAGAGAAATTCTTACAAAATTCGTTCAGGGGCTGCGATGCCACCTGGATTGACCATATCTAGACCCACAGCTGATTGAGACATAAGGGTGGACACTCTTGGGGCTGAGAGGTTTGGTGAGGTTGGGTGAGCTAACGCAGACCCTTTAAAGTAATACGGCGTGGTACCCATCCCATGGGTCCCAAATCTCCAGGTTCAAGGGCATCGTCCTACGTCGAAAACATGCACGAGAAACCCAGAAGATGGTACACCGTGTGACCGGGAAAGGTTTCTAAAACGCACCTCATTTCTCATCTCCTTGTGCTCCGGTTCGCCATTCCAGCCGCTTTACTAGCAATCTCCCTCCTTGGAGAATCAGCACCTTTAACCTCCTGTTCCGAACACGTTGCAATTTGTCCTGAGGATGAACGGGAAGAGGGGGAACCAATGAGAGACTAGCTCTAGGTGTTGGGACAGGCAGAGGTCACTCTATTCTCCCATCAGGAAGCAGAATTAACCACAGGCTCAGCCTGCCGCCCGGAGCCAGAATAGGGCCTGAAGCAATCCTGCGCTTTTGCGGCCAGCTCCCAAGAAAGCGAGTTGAAAAATGGAGCTCAGGGGCACTGCAATTCACAAACCTGCAGAGTTAGAAATGATAACTCTCGTCCACAAATATATGGAGGGAAGGCAACGAAGAGGATTTGAAAGCAAGGCAGAATTGCAGGAAACCGATTTCAGGAGGTAGATTCGAATCGCCTTTAAAGCACAGGAAAAGCGGCAAAACCTCGACAATGATGCCCTTGGCCAAAAAGGGCGTATGCGTTTTTTCCTGAATATATTCAGGAAAAAACGCATACGCCCTTTTTGGCCAACCAAGCAACCTGGAAAGGCAAATCAGCGCTACAAAGAAGTCTCGCTTCCCATCGGTCAAAAGGGCCATGCTGAATAAAGTGTCAAAACCAGAAATGCAGGACAGGCCATGGAGAAATGGGAGCCTTGCTACGCTGATGGGCGGGCTGTAAATTGCCAACAGCCACTCTGGAGAAGTGTACGGTGTGTCCTGAAACATCTAAAAAACTCAGCTTAGAGAGCATAGGGCACTTCCACTCATGGGCGTATAAATTGGGAAAACTAAAAATCAGCAAGACACAGGCACCCCAAAGTTTAGGGCTGCTCTGTTGACAAGAACCTCCACTTCGTTACACCTGAAACATCCCAGGAAAGAGAAGAATGGATAAAGAAGTTGTGGTCCTTATGTACAATGGAATATCACTCAGCCATGAAATCAACGTCATAAGGCTAGGAGCAGCATGATGAGTGGATTTAGGTACGACGATTCTAAGTGAAATAAGTCACACAGAAAAAGACACTTATCATAAGATATCACTTACAGAGGGAATGTAAAAACCGCTACCCTTGAACTGAATTACAAAACAGAACAGAGTCGCACGTTTAGAAAACACACTATGGCTGCTTAACGGGAAAGGTGAGGTGGGGTGATGCATAAAACAAGGGTTTCAAATTAGCTCAGATACCGTTCCATAAACCCAATATGTAATAGACCAGACCTACTCCTTGCTCAGTGAACTGGACTCAACGCCCCCTATTCACCGCCCAAGAATATATCTGACTAGTAAGAATCTTAAAACCTATGTATTGATATCTCTCTGTAAGTGAGTCAAGTGGGTGTAAAGCGGCATAAACACAGCAGTGCAAAGCAGCTAAACCCTATTATAAAAATCAATTACTTTTAAAAACCCGTGAAACAAAGACAGTGAAAGAGAGAGAAATTCTTACAAAATTCGTTCAGGGGCTGCGATGCCACCTGGATTGACCATATCTAGACCCACAGCTGATTGAGACATAAGGGTGGACACTCTTGGGGCTGAGAGGTTTGGTGAGGTTGGGTGAGCTAACGCAGACCCTTTAAAGTAATACGGCGTGGTACCCATCCCATGGGTCCCAAATCTCCAGGTTCAAGGGCATCTTCCTACGTCGAAAACATGCACGAGAAACCCAGAAGATGGTACACCGTGTGACCGGGAAAGGTTTCTAAAACGCACCTCATTTCTCATCTCCTTGTGCTCCGGTTCGCCATTCCAGCCGCTTTACTAGCAATCTCCCTCCTTGGAGAATCAGCACCTTTAACCTCCTGTTCCGTACACGTTGCAATTTGTCCTGAGGATGAACGGGAAGAGGGGGAACCAATGAGAGACTAGCTCTAGGTGTTGGGACAGGCAGAGGTCACTCTATTTTCCCATCAGGAAGCAGAATTAACCACAGGCTCAGCCTGCCGCCCGGAGCCAGAATAGGGCCTGAAGCAATCCTGCGCTTTTGCGGCCAGCTCCCAAGAAAGCGAGTTGAAAAATGGAGCTCAGGGGCACTGCAATTCACAAACCTGCAGAGTTAGAAATGATAACTCTCGTCCACAAATATATGGAGGGAAGGCAACGAAGAGGATTTGAAAGCAAGGCAGAATTGCAGGAAACCGATTTCAGGAGGTAGATTCGAATCGCCTTTAAAGCACAGGAAAAGCGGCAAAACCTCGACAATGATGCCCTTGGCCAAAAAGGGCGTATGCGTTTTTTCCTGAATATATTCAGGAAAAAACGCATACGCCCTTTTTGGCCAACCAAGCAACCTGGAAAGGCAAATCAGCGCTACAAAGAAGTCTCGCTTCCCATCGGTCAAAAGGGCCATGCTGAATAAAGTGTCAAAACCAGAAATGCAGGACAGGCCATGGAGAAATGGGAGCCTTGCTACGCTGATGGGCGGGCTGTAAATTGCCAACAGCCACTCTGGAGAAGTGTACGGTGTGTCCTGAAACATCTAAAAAACTCAGCTTAGAGAGCATAGGGCACTTCCACTCATGGGCGTATAAATTGGGAAAACTAAAAATCAGCAAGACACAGGCACCCCAAAGTTTAGGGCTGCTCTGTTGACAAGAACCTCCACTTCGTTACACCTTAAACATCCCAGGAAAGAGAAGAATGGATAAAGAAGTTGTGGTCCTTATGTACAATGGAATATCACTCAGCCATGAAATCAACGTCATAAGGCTAGGAGCAGCATGATGAGTGGATTTAGGTACGACGATTCTAAGTGAAATAAGTCACACAGAAAAAGACACTTATCATAAGATATCACTTACAGAGGGAATGTAAAAACCGCTACCCTTGAACTGAATTACAAAACAGAACAGAGTCGCACGTTTAGAAAACACACTATGGCTGCTTAACGGGAAAGGTGAGGTGGGGTGATGCATAAAACAAGGGTTTCAAATTAGCTCAGATACCGTTCCATAAACCCAATATGTAATAGACCAGACCTACTCCTTGCTCAGTGAACTGGACTCAACGCCCCCTATTCACCGCCCAAGAATATATCTGACTAGTAAGAATCTTAAAACCTATGTATTGATATCTCTCTGTAAGTGAGTCAAGTGGGTGTAAAGCGGCATAAACACAGCAGTGCAAAGCAGCTAAACCCTGTTATAAAAATCAATTACTTTTAAAAACCCGTGAAACAAAGACAGTGAAAGAGAGAGAAATTCTTACAAAATTCGTTCAGGGGCTGCGATGCCACCTGGATTGACCATATCTAGACCCACAGCTGATTGAGACATAAGGGAGGACACTCTTGGGGCTGAGAGGTTTGGTGAGGTTGGGTGAGCTAACGCAGACCCTGTAAAGTAATACGGCGTGGTACCCATCCCATGGGTCCCAAATCTCCAGGTTCAAGGGCATCGTCCTACGTCGAAAACATGCACGAGAAACCCAGAAGATGGTACACCGTGTGACCGGGAAAGGTTTCTAAAACGCACCTCATTTCTCATCTCCTTGTGCTCCGGTTCGCCATTCCAGCCGCTTTACTAGCAATCTCCCTCCTTGGAGAATCAGCACCTTTAACCTCCTGTTCCGAACACGTTGCAATTTGTCCTGAGGATGAACGGGAAGAGGGGGAACCAATGAGAGACTAGCTCTAGGTGTTGGGACAGGCAGAGGTCACTCTATTTTCCCATCAGGAAGCAGAATTAACCACAGGCTCAGCCTGCCGCCCGGAGCCAGAATAGGGCCTGAAGCAATCCTGCGCTTTTGCGGCCAGCTCCCAAGAAAGCGAGTTGAAAAATGGAGCTCAGGGGCACTGCAATTCACAAACCTGCAGAGTTAGAAATGATAACTCTCGTCCACAAATATATGGAGGGAAGGCAACGAAGAGGATTTGAAAGCAAGGCAGAATTGCAGGAAACCGATTTCAGGAGGTAGATTCGAATCGCCTTTAAAGCACAGGAAAAGCGGCAAAACCTCGACAATGATGCCCTTGGCCAAAAAGGGCTTATGCGTTTTTTCCTGAATATATTCAGGAAAAAACGCATACGCCCTTTTTGGCCAACCAAGCAACCTGGAAAGGCAAATCAGCGCTACAAAGAAGTCTCGCTTCCCATCGGTCAAAAGGGCCATGCTGAATAAAGTGTCAAAACCAGAAATGCAGGACAGGCCATGGAGAAATGGGAGCCTTGCTACGCTGATGGGCGGGCTGTAAATTGCCAACAGCCACTCTGGAGAAGTGTACGGTGTGTCCTGAAACATCTAAAAAACTCAGCTTAGAGAGCATAGGGCACTTCCACTCATGGGCGTATAAATTGGGAAAACTAAAAATCAGCAAGACACAGGCACCCCAAAGTTTAGGGCTGCTCTGTTGACAAGAACCTCCACTTCGTTACACCTTAAACATCCCAGGAAAGAGAAGAATGGATAAAGAAGTTGTGGTCCTTATGTACAATGGAATATCACTCAGCCATGAAATCAACGTCATAAGGCTAGGAGCAGCATGATGAGTGGATTTAGGTACGACGATTCTAAGTGAAATAAGTCACACAGAAAAAGACACTTATCATAAGATATCACTTACAGAGGGAATGTAAAAACCGCTACCCTTGAACTGAATTACAAAACAGAACAGAGTCGCACGTTTAGAAAACACACTATGGCTGCTTAACGGGAAAGGTGAGGTGGGGTGATGCATAAAACAAGGGTTTCAAATTAGCTCAGATACCGTTCCATAAACCCAATATGTAATAGACCAGACCTACTCCTTGCTCAGTGAACTGGACTCAACGCCCCCTATTCACCGCCCAAGAATATATCTGACTAGTAAGAATCTTAAAACCTATGTATTGATATCTCTCTGTAAGTGAGTCAAGTGGGTGTAAAGCGGCATAAACACAGCAGTGCAAAGCAGCTAAACCCTGTTATAAAAATCAATTACTTTTAAAAACCCGTGAAACAAAGACAGTGAAAGAGAGAGAAATTCTTACAAAATTCGTTCAGGGGCTGCGATGCCACCTGGATTGACCATATCTAGACCCACAGCTGATTGAGACATAAGGGAGGACACTCTTGGGGCTGAGAGGTTTGGTGAGGTTGGGTGAGCTAACGCAGACCCTGTAAAGTAATACGGCGTGGTACCCATCCCATGGGTCCCAAATCTCCAGGTTCAAGGGCATCGTCCTACGTCGAAAACATGCACGAGAAACCCAGAAGTTGGTACACCGTGTGACCGGGAAAGGTTTCTAAAACGCACCTCATTTCTCATCTCCTTGTGCTCCGGTTCGCCATTCCAGCCGCTTTACTAGCAATCTCCCTCCTTGGAGAATCAGCACCTTTAACCTCCTGTTCCGAACACGTTGCAATTTGTCCTGAGGATGAACGGGAAGAGGGGGAACCAATGAGAGACTAGCTCTAGGTGTTGGGACAGGCAGAGGTCACTCTATTTTCCCATCAGGAAGCAGAATTAACCACAGGCTCAGCCTGCCGCCCGGAGCCAGAATAGGGCCTGAAGCAATCCTGCGCTTTTGCGGCCAGCTCCCAAGAAAGCGAGTTGAAAAATGGAGCTCAGGGGCACTGCAATTCACAAACCTGCAGAGTTAGAAATGATAACTCTCGTCCACAAATATATGGAGGGAAGGCAACGAAGAGGATTTGAAAGCAAGGCAGAATTGCAGGAAACCGATTTCAGGAGGTAGATTCGAATCGCCTTTAAAGCACAGGAAAAGCGGCAAAACCTCGACAATGATGCCCTTGGCCAAAAAGGGCGTATGCGTTTTTTCCTGAATATATTCAGGAAAAAACGCATACGCCCTTTTTGGCCAACCAAGCAACCTGGAAAGGCAAATCAGCGCTACAAAGAAGTCTCGCTTCCCATCGGTCAAAAGGGCCATGCTGAATAAAGTGTCAAAACCAGAAATGCAGGACAGGCCATGGAGAAATGGGAGCCTTGCTACGCTGATGGGCGGGCTGTAAATTGCCAACAGCCACTCTGGAGAAGTGTACGGTGTGTCCTGAAACATCTAAAAAACTCAGCTTAGAGAGCATAGGGCACTTCCACTCATGGGCGTATAAATTGGGAAAACTAAAAATCAGCAAGACACAGGCACCCCAAAGTTTAGGGCTGCTCTGTTGACAAGAACCTCCACTTCGTTACACCTTAAACATCCCAGGAAAGAGAAGAATGGATAAAGAAGTTGTGGTCCTTATGTACAATGGAATATCACTCAGCCATGAAATCAACGTCATAAGGCTAGGAGCAGCATGATGAGTGGATTTAGGTACGACGATTCTAAGTGAAATAAGTCACACAGAAAAAGACACTTATCATAAGATATCACTTACAGAGGGAATGTAAAAACCGCTACCCTTGAACTGAATTACAAAACAGAACAGAGTCGCACGTTTAGAAAACACACTATGGCTGCTTAACGGGAAAGGTGAGGTGGGGTGATGCATAAAACAAGGGTTTCAAATTAGCTCAGATACCGTTCCATAAACCCAATATGTAATAGACCAGACCTACTCCTTGCTCAGTGAACTGGACTCAACGCCCCCTATTCACCGCCCAAGAATATATCTGACTAGTAAGAATCTTAAAACCTATGTATTGATATCTCTCTGTAAGTGAGTCAAGTGGGTGTAAAGCGGCATAAACACAGCAGTGCAAAGCAGCTAAACCCTGTTATAAAAATCAATTACTTTTAAAAACCCGTGAAACAAAGACAGTGAAAGAGAGAGAAATTCTTACAAAATTCGTTCAGGGGCTGCGATGCCACCTGGATTGACCATATCTAGACCCACAGCTGATTGAGACATAAGGGTGGACACTCTTGGGGCTGAGAGGTTTGGTGAGGTTGGGTGAGCTAACGCAGACCCTGTAAAGTAATACGGCGTGGTACCCATCCCATGGGTCCCAAATCTCCAGGGTCAAGGGCATCTTCCTACGTTGAAAACATGCACGAGAAACCCAGAAGATGGTGCACCGTGTGACCGGGAAAGGTTTCTAAAACGCACCTCATTTCTCATCTCCTTGTGCTCCGGTTCGACATTCCAGCCGCTTTACTAGCAATCTCCCTCCTTGGAGAATCAGCACCTTTAACCTCCTGTTCCGAACACGTTGCAATTTGTCCTGAGGATGAACGGGAAGAGGGGGAACCAATGAGAGACTAGCTCTAGGTGTTGGGACAGGCAGAGGTCACTCTATTTTCCCATCAGGAAGCAGAATTAACCACAGGCTCAGCCTGCCGCCCGGAGCCAGAATAGGGCCTGAAGCAATCCTGCGCTTTTGCGGCCAGCTCCCAAGAAAGCGAGTTGAAAAATGGAGCTCAGGGGCACTGCAATTCACAAACCTGCAGAGTTAGAAATGATAACTCTCGTCCACAAATATATGGAGGGAAGGCAACGAAGAGGATTTGAAAGCAAGGCAGAATTGCAGGAAACCGATTTCAGGAGGTAGATTCGAATCGCCTTTAAAGCACAGGAAAAGCGGCAAAACCTCGACAATGATGCCCTTGGCCAAAAAGGGCGTATGCGTTTTTTCCTGAATATATTCAGGAAAAAACGCATACGCCGTTTTTGGCCAACCAAGCAACCTGGAAAGGCAAATCAGCGCTACAAAGAAGTCTCGCTTCCCATCGGTCAAAAGGGCCATGCTGAATAAAGTGTCAAAACCAGAAATGCAGGACAGGCCATGGAGAAATGGGAGCCTTGCTACGCTGATGGGCGGGCTGTAAATTGCCAACAGCCACTCTGGAGAAGTGTACGGTGTGTCCTGAAACATCTAAAAAACTCAGCTTAGAGAGCATAGGGCACTTCCACTCATGGGCGTATAAATTGGGAAAACTAAAAATCAGCAAGACACAGGCACCCCAAAGTTTAGGGCTGCTCTGTTGACAAGAACCTCCACTTCGTTACACCTGAAACATCCCAGGAAAGAGAAGAATGGATAAAGAAGTTGTGGTCCTTATGTACAATGGAATATCACTCAGCCATGAAATCAACGTCATAAGGCTAGGAGCAGCATGATGAGTGGATTTAGGTACGACGATTCTAAGTGAAATAAGTCACACAGAAAAAGACACTTATCATAAGATATCACTTACAGAGGGAATGTAAAAACCGCTACCCTTGAACTGAATTACAAAACAGAACAGAGTCGCACGTTTAGAAAACACACTATGGCTGCTTAACGGGAAAGGTGAGGTGGGGTGATGCATAAAACAAGGGTTTCAAATTAGCTCAGATACCGTTCCATAAACCCAATATGTAATAGACCAGACCTACTCCTTGCTCAGTGAACTGGACTCAACGCCCCCTATTCACCGCCCAAGAATATATCTGACTAGTAAGAATCTTAAAACCTATGTATTGATATCTCTCTGTAAGTGAGTCAAGTGGGTGTAAAGCGGCATAAACACAGCAGTGCAAAGCAGCTAAACCCTGTTATAAAAATCAATTACTTTTAAAAACCCGTGAAACAAAGACAGTGAAAGAGAGAGAAATTCTTACAAAATTCGTTCAGGGGCTGCGATGCCACCTGGATTGACCATATCTAGACCCACAGCTGATTGAGACATAAGGGTGGACACTCTTGGGGCTGAGAGGTTTGGTGAGGTTGGGTGAGCTAACGCAGACCCTGTAAAGTAATACGGCGTGGTACCCATCCCATGGGTCCCAAATCTCCAGGGTCAAGGGCATCGTCCTACGTCGAAAACATGCACGAGAAACCCAGAAGATGGTACACCGTGTGACCGGGAAAGGTTTCTAAAACGCACCTCATTTCTCATCTCCTTGTGCTCCGGTTCGCCATTCCAGCCGCTTTACTAGCAATCTCCCTCCTTGGAGAATCAGCGCCTTTAACCTCCTGTTCCGTACACGTTGCAATTTGTCCTGAGGATGAACGGGAAGAGGGGGAACCAATGAGAGACTAGCTCTAGGTGTTGGGACAGGCACAGGTCACTCTATTTTCCCATCAGGTAGCAGAATTACCCACAGGCTCAGCCTGCCGCCCGGAGCCAGAATAGGGCCTGAAGCAATCCTGCGCTTTTGCGGCCAGCTCCCAAGAAAGCGAGTTGAAAAATGGAGCTCAGGGGCACTGCAATTCACAAACCTGCAGAGTTAGAAATGATAACTCTCGTCCACAAATATATGGAGGGAAGGCTACGAAGAGGATTTGAAAGCAAGGCAGAATTGCAGGAAACCGATTTCAGGATGTAGATTCGAATCGCCTTTAAAGCACAGGAAAAGCGGCAAAACCTCGACAATGATGCCCTTGGCCAAAAAGGGCGTATGCGTTTTTTCCTGAATATATTCAGGAAAAAACGCATACGCCCTTTTTGGCCAACCAAGCAACCTGGAAAGGCAAATCAGCGCTACAAAGAAGTCTCGCTTCCCATCGGTCAAAAGGGCCATGCTGAATAAAGTGTCAAAACCAGAAATGCAGGACAGGCCATGGAGAAATGGGAGCCTTGCTACGCTGATGGGCGGGCTGTAAATTGCCAACAGCCACTCTGGAGAAGTGTACGGTGTGTCCTGAAACATCTAAAAAACTCAGCTTAGAGAGCATAGGGCACTTCCACTCATGGGCGTATAAATTGGGAAAACTAAAAATCAGCAAGACACAGGCACCCCAAAGTTTAGGGCTGCTCTGTTGACAAGAACCTCCACTTCGTTACACCTGAAACATCCCAGGAAAGAGAAGAATGGATAAAGAAGTTGTGGTCCTTATGTACAATGGAATATCACTCAGCCATGAAATCAACGTCATAAGGCTAGGAGCAGCATGATGAGTGGATTTAGGTACGACGATTCTAAGTGAAATAAGTCACACAGAAAAAGACACTTATCATAAGATATCACTTACAGAGGGAATGTAAAAACCGCTACCCTTGAACTGAATTACAAAACAGAACAGAGTCGCACGTTTAGAAAACACACTATGGCTGCTTAACGGGAAAGGTGAGGTGGGGTGATGCATAAAACAAGGGTTTCAAATTAGCTCAGATACCGTTCCATAAACCCAATATGTAATAGACCAGACCTACTCCTTGCTCAGTGAACTGGACTCAACGCCCCCTATTCACCGCCCAAGAATATATCTGACTAGTAAGAATCTTAAAACCTATGTATTGATATCTCTCTGTAAGTGAGTCAAGTGGGTGTAAAGCGGCATAAACACAGCAGTGCAAAGCAGCTAAACCCTGTTATAAAAATCAATTACTTTTAAAAACCCGTGAAACAAAGACAGTGAAAGAGAGAGAAATTCTTACAAAATTCGTTCAGGGGCTGCGATGCCACCTGGATTGACCATATCTAGACCCACAGCTGATTGAGACATAAGGGAGGACACTCTTGGGGCTGAGAGGTTTGGTGAGGTTGGGTGAGCTAACGCAGACCCTGTAAAGTAATACGGCGTGGTACCCATCCCATGGGTCCCAAATCTCCAGGTTCAAGGGCATCGTCCTACGTCGAAAACATGCACGAGAAACCCAGAAGATGGTACACCGTGTGACCGGGAAAGGTTTCTAAAACGCACCTCATTTCTCATCTCCTTGTGCTCCGGTTCGCCATTCCAGCCGCTTTACTAGCAATCTCCCTCCTTGGAGAATCAGCGCCTTTAACCTCCTGTTCCGAACACGTTGCAATTTGTCCTGAGGATGAACGGGAAGAGGGGGAACCAATGAGAGACTAGCTCTAGGTGTTGGGACAGGCAGAGGTCACTCTATTTTCCCATCAGGAAGCAGAATTAACCACAGGCTCAGCCTGCCGCCCGGAGCCAGAATAGGGCCTGAAGCAATCCTGCGCTTTTGCGGCCAGCTCCCAAGAAAGCGAGTTGAAAAATGGAGCTCAGGGGCACTGCAATTCACAAACCTGCAGAGTTAGAAATGATAACTCTCGTCCACAAATATATGGAGGGAAGGCAACGAAGAGGATTTGAAAGCAAGGCAGAATTGCAGGAAACCGATTTCAGGAGGTAGATTCGAATCGCCTTTAAAGCACAGGAAAAGCGGCAAAACCTCGACAATGATGCCCTTGGCCAAAAAGGGCGTATGCGTTTTTTCCTGAATATATTCAGGAAAAAACGCATACGCCCTTTTTGGCCAACCAAGCAACCTGGAAAGGCAAATCAGCGCTACAAAGAAGTCTCGCTTCCCATCGGTCAAAAGGGCCATGCTGAATAAAGTGTCAAAACCAGAAATGCAGGACAGGCCATGGAGAAATGGGAGCCTTGCTACGCTGATGGGCGGGCTGTAAATTGCCAACAGCCACTCTGGAGAAGTGTACGGTGTGTCCTGAAACATCTAAAAAACTCAGCTTAGAGAGCATAGGGCACTTCCACTCATGGGCGTATAAATTGGGAAAACTAAAAATCAGCAAGACACAGGCACCCCAAAGTTTAGGGCTGCTCTGTTGACAAGAACCTCCACTTCGTTACACCTTAAACATCCCAGGAAAGAGAAGAATGGATAAAGAAGTTGTGGTCCTTATGTACAATGGAATATCACTCAGCCATGAAATCAACGTCATAAGGCTAGGAGCAGCATGATGAGTGGATTTAGGTACGACGATTCTAAGTGAAATAAGTCACACAGAAAAAGACACTTATCATAAGATATCACTTACAGAGGGAATGTAAAAACCGCTACCCTTGAACTGAATTACAAAACAGAACAGAGTCGCACGTTTAGAAAACACACTATGGCTGCTTAACGGGAAAGGTGAGGTGGGGTGATGCATAAAACAAGGGTTTCAAATTAGCTCAGATACCGTTCCATAAACCCAATATGTAATAGACCAGACCTACTCCTTGCTCAGTGAACTGGACTCAACGCCCCCTATTCACCGCCCAAGAATATATCTGACTAGTAAGAATCTTAAAACCTATGTATTGATATCTCTCTGTAAGTGAGTCAAGTGGGTGTAAAGCGGCATAAACACAGCAGTGCAAAGCAGCTAAACCCTGTTATAAAAATCAATTACTTTTAAAAACCCGTGAAACAAAGACAGTGAAAGAGAGAGAAATTCTTACAAAATTCGTTCAGGGGCTGCGATGCCACCTGGATTGACCATATCTAGACCCACAGCTGATTGAGACATAAGGGAGGACACTCTTGGGGCTGAGAGGTTTGGTGAGGTTGGGTGAGCTAACGCAGACCCTGTAAAGTAATACGGCGTGGTACCCATCCCATGGGTCCCAAATCTCCAGGTTCAAGGGCATCGTCCTACGTCGAAAACATGCACGAGAAACCCAGAAGATGGTACACCGTGTGACCGGGAAAGGTTTCTAAAACGCACCTCATTTCTCATCTCCTTGTGCTCCGGTTCGCCATTCCAGCCGCTTTACTAGCAATCTCCCTCCTTGGAGAATCAGCACCTTTAACCTCCTGTTCCGAACACGTTGCAATTTGTCCTGAGGATGAACGGGAAGAGGGGGAACCAATGAGAGACTAGCTCTAGGTGTTGGGACAGGCAGAGGTCACTCTATTTTCCCATCAGAAAGCAGAATTAACCACAGGCTCAGCCTGCCGCCCGGAGCCAGAATAGGGCCTGAAGCAATCCTGCGCTTTTGCGGCCAGCTCCCAAGAAAGCGAGTTGAAAAATGGAGCTCAGGGGCACTGCAATTCACAAACCTGCAGAGTTAGAAATGATAACTCTCGTCCACAAATATATGGAGGGAAGGCAACGAAGAGGATTTGAAAGCAAGGCAGAATTGCAGGAAACCGATTTCAGGAGGTAGATTCGAATCGCCTTTAAAGCACAGGAAAAGCGGCAAAACCTCGACAATGATGCCCTTGGCCAAAAAGGGCGTATGCGTTTTTTCCTGAATATATTCAGGAAAAAACGCATACGCCCTTTTTGGCCAACCAAGCAACCTGGAAAGGCAAATCAGCGCTACAAAGAAGTCTCGCTTCCCATCGGTCAAAAGGGCCATGCTGAATAAAGTGTCAAAACCAGAAATGCAGGACAGGCCATGGAGAAATGGGAGCCTTGCTACGCTGATGGGCGGGCTGTAAATTGCCAACAGCCACTCTGGAGAAGTGTACGGTGTGTCCTGAAACATCTAAAAAACTCAGCTTAGAGAGCATAGGGCACTTCCACTCATGGGCGTATAAATTGGGAAAACTAAAAATCAGCAAGACACAGGCACCCCAAAGTTTAGGGCTGCTCTGTTGACAAGAACCTCCACTTCGTTACACCTTAAACATCCCAGGAAAGAGAAGAATGGATAAAGAAGTTGTGGTCCTTATGTACAATGGAATATCACTCAGCCATGAAATCAACGTCATAAGGCTAGGAGCAGCATGATGAGTGGATTTAGGTACGACGATTCTAAGTGAAATAAGTCACACAGAAAAAGACACTTATCATAAGATATCACTTACAGAGGGAATGTAAAAACCGCTACCCTTGAACTGAATTACAAAACAGAACAGAGTCGCACGTTTAGAAAACACACTATGGCTGCTTAACGGGAAAGGTGAGGTGGGGTGATGCATAAAACAAGGGTTTCAAATTAGCTCAGATACCGTTCCATAAACCCAATATGTAATAGACCAGACCTACTCCTTGCTCAGTGAACTGGACTCAACGCCCCCTATTCACCGCCCAAGAATATATCTGACTAGTAAGAATCTTAAAACCTATGTATTGATATCTCTCTGTAAGTGAGTCAAGTGGGTGTAAAGCGGCATAAACACAGCAGTGCAAAGCAGCTAAACCCTATTATAAAAATCAATTACTTTTAAAAACCCGTGAAACAAAGACAGTGAAAGAGAGATAAATTCTTACAAAATTCGTTCAGGGGCTGCGATGCCACCTGGATTGACCATATCTAGACCCACAGCTGATTGAGACATAAGGGTGGACACTCTTGGGGCTGAGAGGTTTGGTGAGGTTGGGTGAGCTAACGCAGACCCTGTAAAGTAATACGGCGTGGTACCCATCCCATGGGTCCCAAATCTCCAGGGTCAAGGGCATCTTCCTACGTTGAAAACATGCACGAGAAACCCAGAAGATGGTACACCGTGTGACCGGGAAAGGTTTCTAAAACGCACCTCATTTCTCATCTCCTTGTGCTCCGGTTCGCCATTCCAGCCGCTTTACTAGCAATCTCCCTCCTTGGAGAATCAGCGCCTTTAACCTTCTGTTCCGTACACGTTGCAATTTGTCCTGAGGATGAACGGGAAGAGGGGGAACCAATGAGAGACTAGCTCTAGGTGTTGGGACAGGCACAGGTCACTCTATTTTCCCATCAGGTAGCAGAATTACCCACAGGCTCAGCCTGCCGCCCGGAGCCAGAATAGGGCCTGAAGCAATCCTGCGCTTTTGCGGCCAGCTCCCAAGAAAGCGAGTTGAAAAATGGAGCTCAGGGGCACTGCAATTCACAAACCTGCAGAGTTAGAAATGATAACTCTCGTCCACAAATATATGGAGGGAAGGCTACGAAGAGGATTTGAAAGCAAGGCAGAATTGCAGGAAACCGATTTCAGGATGTAGATTCGAATCGCCTTTAAAGCACAGGAAAAGCGGCAAAACCTCGACAATGATGCCCTTGGCCAAAAAGGGCGTATGCGTTTTTTCCTGAATATATTCAGGAAAAAACGCATACGCCCTTTTTGGCCAACCAAGCAACCTGGAAAGGCAAATCAGCGCTACAAAGAAGTCTCGCTTCCCATCGGTCAAAAGGGCCATGCTGAATAAAGTGTCAAAACCAGAAATGCAGGACAGGCCATGGAGAAATGGGAGCCTTGCTACGCTGATGGGCGGGCTGTAAATTGCCAACAGCCACTCTGGAGAAGTGTACGGTGTGTCCTGAAACATCTAAAAAACTCAGCTTAGAGAGCATAGGGCACTTCCACTCATGGGCGTATAAATTGGGAAAACTAAAAATCAGCAAGACACAGGCACCCCAAAGTTTAGGGCTGCTCTGTTGACAAGAACCTCCACTTCGTTACACCTTAAACATCCCAGGAAAGAGAAGAATGGATAAAGAAGTTGTGGTCCTTATGTACAATGGAATATCACTCAGCCATGAAATCAACGTCATAAGGCTAGGAGCAGCATGATGAGTGGATTTAGGTACGACGATTCTAAGTGAAATAAGTCACACAGAAAAAGACACTTATCATAAGATATCACTTACAGAGGGAATGTAAAAACCGCTACCCTTGAACTGAATTACAAAACAGAACAGAGTCGCACGTTTAGAAAACACACTATGGCTGCTTAACGGGAAAGGTGAGGTGGGGTGATGCATAAAACAAGGGTTTCAAATTAGCTCAGATACCGTTCCATAAACCCAATATGTAATAGACCAGACCTACTCCTTGCTCAGTGAACTGGACTCAACGCCCCCTATTCACCGCCCAAGAATATATCTGACTAGTAAGAATCTTAAAACCTATGTATTGATATCTCTCTGTAAGTGAGTCAAGTGGGTGTAAAGCGGCATAAACACAGCAGTGCAAAGCAGCTAAACCCTGTTATAAAAATCAATTACTTTTAAAAACCCGTGAAACAAAGACAGTGAAAGAGAGAGAAATTCTTACAAAATTCGTTCAGGGGCTGCGATGCCACCTGGATTGACCATATCTAGACCCACAGCTGATTGAGACATAAGGGAGGACACTCTTGGGGCTGAGAGGTTTGGTGAGGTTGGGTGAGCTAACGCAGACCCTGTAAAGTAATACGGCGTGGTACCCATCCCATGGGTCCCAAATCTCCAGGTTCAAGGGCATCGTCCTACGTCGAAAACATGCACGAGAAACCCAGAAGATGGTACACCGTGTGACCGGGAAAGGTTTCTAAAACGCACCTCATTTCTCATCTCCTTGTGCTCCGGTTCGCCATTCCAGCCGCTTTACTAGCAATCTCCCTCCTTGGAGAATCAGCACCTTTAACCTCCTGTTCCGTACACGTTGCAATTTGTCCTGAGGATGAACGGGAAGAGGGGGAACCAATGAGAGACTAGCTCTAGGTGTTGGGACAGGCAGAGGTCACTCTATTTTCCCATCAGGAAGCAGAATTAACCACAGGCTCAGCCTGCCGCCCGGAGCCAGAATAGGGCCTGAAGCAATCCTGCGCTTTTGCGGCCAGCTCCCAAGAAAGCGAGTTGAAAAATGGAGCTCAGGGGCACTGCAATTCACAAACCTGCAGAGTTAGAAATGATAACTCTCGTCCACAAATATATGGAGGGAAGGCAACGAAGAGGATTTGAAAGCAAGGCAGAATTGCAGGAAACCGATTTCAGGAGGTAGATTCGAATCGCCTTTAAAGCACAGGAAAAGCGGCAAAACCTCGACAATGATGCCCTTGGCCAAAAAGGGCGTATGCGTTTTTTCCTGAATAGATTCAGGAAAAAACGCATACGCCCTTTTTGGCCAACCAAGCAACCTGGAAAGGCAAATCAGCGCTACAAAGAAGTCTCGCTTCCCATCGGTCAAAAGGGCCATGCTGAATAAAGTGTCAAAACCAGAAATGCAGGACAGGCCATGGATAAATGGGAGCCTTGCTACGCTGATGGGCGGGCTGTAAATTGCCAACAGCCACTCTGGAGAAGTGTACGGTGTGTCCTGAAACATCTAAAAAACTCAGCTTAGAGAGCATAGGGCACTTCCACTCATGGGCGTATAAATTGGGAAAACTAAAAATCAGCAAGACACAGGCACCCCAAAGTTTAGGGCTGCTCTGTTGACAAGAACCTCCACTTCGTTACACCTTAAACATCCCAGGAAAGAGAAGAATGGATAAAGAAGTTGTGGTCCTTATGTACAATGGAATATCACTCAGCCATGAAATCAACGTCATAAGGCTAGGAGCAGCATGATGAGTGGATTTAGGTACGACGATTCTAAGTGAAATAAGTCACACAGAAAAAGACACTTATCATAAGATATCACTTACAGAGGGAATGTAAAAACCGCTACCCTTGAACTGAATTACAAAACAGAACAGAGTCGCACGTTTAGAAAACACACTATGGTTGCTTAACGGGAAAGGTGAGGTGGGGTGATGCATAAAACAAGGGTTTCAAATTAGCTCAGATACCGTTCCATAAACCCAATATGTAATAGACCAGACCTACTCCTTGCTCAGTGAACTGGACTCAACGCCCCCTATTCACCGCCCAAGAATATATCTGACTAGTAAGAATCTTAAAACCTATGTATTGATATCTCTCTGTAAGTGAGTCAAGTGGGTGTAAAGCGGCATAAACACAGCAGTGCAAAGCAGCTAAACCCTATTATAAAAATCAATTACTTTTAAAAACCCGTGAAACAAAGACAGTGAAAGAGAGAGAAATTCTTACAAAATTCGTTCAGGGGCTGCGATGCCACCTGGATTGACCATATCTAGACCCACAGCTGATTGAGACATAAGGGTGGACACTCTTGGGGCTGAGAGGTTTGGTGAGGTTGGGTGAGCTAACGCAGACCCTGTAAAGTAATACGGCGTGGTACCCATCCCATGGGTCCCAAATCTCCAGGTTCAAGGGCATCGTCCTACGTCGAAAACATGCACGAGAAACCCAGAAGATGGTACACCGTGTGACCGGGAAAGGTTTCTAAAACGCACCTCATTTCTCATCTCCTTGTGCTCCGGTTCGCCATTCCAGCCGCTTTACTAGCAATCTCCCTCCTTGGAGAATCAGCGCCTTTAACCTCCTGTTCCGAACACGTTGCAATTTGTCCTGAGGATGAACGGGAAGAGGGGGAACCAATGAGAGACTAGCTCTAGGTGTTGGGACAGGCAGAGGTCACTCTATTTTCCCATCAGGAAGCAGAATTAACCACAGGCTCAGCCTGCCGCCCGGAGCCAGAATAGGGCCTGAAGCAATCCTGCGCTTTTGCGGCCAGCTCCCAAGAAAGCGAGTTGAAAAATGGAGCTCAGGGGCACTGCAATTCACAAACCTGCAGAGTTAGAAATGATAACTCTCGTCCACAAATATATGGAGGGAAGGCTACGAAGAGGATTTGAAAGCAAGGCAGAATTGCAGGAAACCGATTTCAGGAGGTAGATTCGAATCGCCTTTAAAGCACAGGAAAAGCGGCAAAACCTCGACAATGATGCCCTTGGCCAAAAAGGGCGTATGCGTTTTTTCCTGAATATATTCAGGAAAAAACGCATACGCCCTTTTTGGCCAACCAAGCAACCTGGAAAGGCAAATCAGCGCTACAAAGAAGTCTCGCTTCCCATCGGTCAAAAGGGCCATGCTGAATAAAGTGTCAAAACCAGAAATGCAGGACAGGCCATGGAGAAATGGGAGCCTTGCTACGCTGATGGGCGGGCTGTAAATTGCCAACAGCCACTCTGGAGAAGTGTACGGTGTGTCCTGAAACATCTAAAAAACTCAGCTTAGAGAGCATAGGGCACTTCCACTCATGGGCGTATAAATTGGGAAAACTAAAAATCAGCAAGACACAGGCACCCCAAAGTTTAGGGCTGCTCTGTTGACAAGAACCTCCACTTCGTTACACCTTAAACATCCCAGGAAAGAGAAGAATGGATAAAGAAGTTGTGGTCCTTATGTACAATGGAATATCACTCAGCCATGAAATCAACGTCATAAGGCTAGGAGCAGCATGATGAGTGGATTTAGGTACGACGATTCTAAGTGAAATAAGTCACACAGAAAAAGACACTTATCATAAGATATCACTTACAGAGGGAATGTAAAAACCGCTACCCTTGAACTGAATTACAAAACAGAACAGAGTCGCACGTTTAGAAAACACACTATGGCTGCTTAACGGGAAAGGTGAGGTGGGGTGATGCATAAAACAAGGGTTTCAAATTAGCTCAGATACCGTTCCATAAACCCAATATGTAATAGACCAGACCTACTCCTTGCTCAGTGAACTGGACTCAACGCCCCCTATTCACCGCCCAAGAATATATCTGACTAGTAAGAATCTTAAAACCTATGTATTGATATCTCTCTGTAAGTGAGTCAAGTGGGTGTAAAGCGGCATAAACACAGCAGTGCAAAGCAGCTAAACCCTGTTATAAAAATCAATTACTTTTAAAAACCCGTGAAACAAAGACAGTGAAAGAGAGAGAAATTCTTACAAAATTCGTTCAGGGGCTGCGATGCCACCTGGATTGACCATATCTAGACCCACAGCTGATTGAGACATAAGGGAGGACACTCTTGGGGCTGAGAGGTTTGGTGAGGTTGGGTGAGCTAACGCAGACCCTGTAAAGTAATACGGCGTGGTACCCATCCCATGGGTCCCAAATCTCCAGGTTCAAGGGCATCGTCCTACGTCGAAAACATGCACGAGAAACCCAGAAGATGGTACACCGTGTGACCGGGAAAGGTTTCTAAAACGCACCTCATTTCTCATCTCCTTGTGCTCCGGTTCGCCATTCCAGCCGCTTTACTAGCAATCTCCCTCCTTGGAGAATCAGCACCTTTAACCTCCTGTTCCGAACACGTTGCAATTTGTCCTGAGGATGAACGGGAAGAGGGGGAACCAATGAGAGACTAGCTCTAGGTGTTGGGACAGGCAGAGGTCACTCTATTTTCCCATCAGGAAGCAGAATTAACCACAGGCTCAGCCTGCCGCCCGGAGCCAGAATAGGGCCTGAAGCAATCCTGCGCTTTTGCGGCCAGCTCCCAAGAAAGCGAGTTGAAAAATGGAGCTCAGGGGCACTGCAATTCACAAACCTGCAGAGTTAGAAATGATAACTCTCGTCCACAAATATATGGAGGGAAGGCTACGAAGAGGATTTGAAAGCAAGGCAGAATTGCAGGAAACCGATTTCAGGAGGTAGATTCGAATCGCCTTTAAAGCACAGGAAAAGCGGCAAAACCTCGACAATGATGCCCTTGGCCAAAAAGGGCGTATGCGTTTTTTCCTGAATATATTCAGGAAAAAACGCATACGCCCTTTTTGGCCAACCAAGCAACCTGGAAAGGCAAATCAGCGCTACAAAGAAGTCTCGCTTCCCATCGGTCAAAAGGGCCATGCTGAATAAAGTGTCAAAACCAGAAATGCAGGACAGGCCATGGAGAAATGGGAGCCTTGCTACGCTGATGGGCGGGCTGTAAATTGCCAACAGCCACTCTGGAGAAGTGTACGGTGTGTCCTGAAACATCTAAAAAACTCAGCTTAGAGAGCATAGGGCACTTCCACTCATGGGCGTATAAATTGGGAAAACTAAAAATCAGCAAGACACAGGCACCCCAAAGTTTAGGGCTGCTCTGTTGACAAGAACCTCCACTTCGTTACACCTTAAACATCCCAGGAAAGAGAAGAATGGATAAAGAAGTTGTGGTCCTTATGTACAATGGAATATCACTCAGCCATGAAATCAACGTCATAAGGCTAGGAGCAGCATGATGAGTGGATTTAGGTACGACGATTCTAAGTGAAATAAGTCACACAGAAAAAGACACTTATCATAAGATATCACTTACAGAGGGAATGTAAAAACCGCTACCCTTGAACTGAATTACAAAACAGAACAGAGTCGCACGTTTAGAAAACACACTATGGCTGCTTAACGGGAAAGGTGAGGTGGGGTGATGCATAAAACAAGGGTTTCAAATTAGCTCAGATACCGTTCCATAAACCCAATATGTAATAGACAAGACCTACTCCTTGCTCAGTGAACTGGACTCAACGCCCCCTATTCACCGCCCAAGAATATATCTGACTAGTAAGAATCTTAAAACCTATGTATTGCTATCTCTCTGTAAGTGAGTCAAGTGGGTGTAAAGCGGCATAAACACAGCAGTGCAAAGCAGCTAAACCCTGTTATAAAAATCAATTACTTTTAAAAACCCGTGAAACAAAGACAGTGAAAGAGAGAGAAATTCTTACAAAATTCGTTCAGAGGCTGCGATGCCACCTGGATTGACCATATCTAGACCCACAGCTGATTGAGACATAAGGGAGGACACTCTTGGGGCTGAGAGGTTTGGTGAGGTTGGGTGAGCTAACGCAGACATTGTAAAGTAATACGGCGTGGTACCCATCCCATGGGTCCCAAATCTCCAGGTTCAAGGGCATCGTCCTACGTCGAAAACATGCACGAGAAACCCAGAAGATGGTACACCGTGTGACCGGGAAAGGTTTCTAAAACGCACCTCATTTCTCATCTCCTTGTGCTCCGGTTCGCCATTCCAGCCGCTTTACTAGCAATCTCCCTCCTTGGAGAATCAGCACCTTTAACCTCCTGTTCCGAACACGTTGCAATTTGTCCTGAGGATGAACGGGAAGAGGGGGAACCAATGAGAGACTAGCTCTAGGTGTTGGGACAGGCACAGGTCACTCTATTTTCCCATCAGGAAGCAGAATTAACCACAGGCTCAGCCTGCCGCCCGGAGCCAGAATAGGGCCTTAAGCAATCCTGCGCTTTTGCGGCCAGCTCCCAAGAAAGCGAGTTGAAAAATGGAGCTCAGGGGCACTGCAATTCACAAACCTGCAGAGTTAGAAATGATAACTCTCGTCCACAAATATATGGAGGGAAGGCAACGAAGAGGATTTGAAAGCAAGGCAGAATTGCAGGAAACCGATTTCAGGAGGTAGATTCGAATCGCCTTTAAAGCACAGGAAAAGCGGCAAAACCTCGACAATGATGCCCTTGGCCAAAAAGGGCGTATGCGTTTTTTCCTGAATATATTCAGGAAAAAACGCATACGCCCTTTTTGGCCAACCAAGCAACCTGGAAAGGCAAATCAGCGCTACAAAGAAGTCTCGCTTCCCATCGGTCAAAAGGGCCATGCTGAATAAAGTGTCAAAACCAGAAATGCAGGACAGGCCATGGAGAAATGGGAGCCTTGCTACGCTGATGGGCGGGCTGTAAATTGCCAACAGCCACTCTGGAGAAGTGTACGGTGTGTCCTGAAACATCTAAAAAACTCAGCTTAGAGAGCATAGGGCACTTCCACTCATGGGCGTATAAATTGGGAAAACTAAAAATCAGCAAGACACAGGCACCCCAAAGTTTAGGGCTGCTCTGTTGACAAGAACCTCCACTTCGTTACACCTTAAACATCCCAGGAAAGAGAAGAATGGATAAAGAAGTTGTGGTCCTTATGTACAATGGAATATCACTCAGCCATGAAATCAACGTCATAAGGCTAGGAGCAGCATGATGAGTGGATTTAGGTACGACGATTCTAAGTGAAATAAGTCACACAGAAAAAGACACTTATCATAAGATATCACTTACAGAGGGAATGTAAAAACCGCTACCCTTGAACTGAATTACAAAACAGAACAGAGTCGCACGTTTAGAAAACACACTATGGCTGCTTAACGGGAAAGGTGAGGTGGGGTGATGCATAAAACAAGGGTTTCAAATTAGCTCAGATACCGTTCCATAAACCCAATATGTAATAGACCAGACCTACTCCTTGCTCAGTGAACTGGACTCAACGCCCCCTATTCACCGCCCAAGAATATATCTGACTAGTAAGAATCTTAAAACCTATGTATTGATATCTCTCTGTAAGTGAGTCAAGTGGGTGTAAAGCGGCATAAACACAGCAGTGCAAAGCAGCTAAACCCTGTTATAAAAATCAATTACTTTTAAAAACCCGTGAAACAAAGACAGTGAAAGAGAGAGAAATTCTTACAAAATTCGTTCAGGGGCTGCGATGCCACCTGGATTGACCATATCTAGACCCACAGCTGATTGAGACATAAGGGTGGACACTCTTGGGGCTGAGAGGTTTGGTGAGGTTGGGTGAGCTAACGCAGACCCTGTAAAGTAATACGGCGTGGTACCCATCCCATGGGTCCCAAATCTCCAGGTTCAAGGGCATCGTCCTACGTCGAAAACATGCACGAGAAACCCAGAAGATGGTACACCGTGTGACCGGGAAAGGTTTCTAAAACGCACCTCATTTCTCATCTCCTTGTGCTCCGGTTCGCCATTCCAGCCGCTTTACTAGCAATCTCCCTCCTTGGAGAATCAGCACCTTTAACCTCCTGTTCCGTACACGTTGCAATTTGTCCTGAGGATGAACGGGAAGAGGGGGAACCAATGAGAGACTAGCTCTAGGTGTTGGGACAGGCAGAGGTCACTCTATTTTCCCATCAGGAAGCAGAATTAACCACAGGCTCAGCCTGCCGCCCGGAGCCAGAATAGGGCCTGAAGCAATCCTGCGCTTTTGCGGCCAGCTCCCAAGAAAGCGAGTTGAAAAATGGAGCTCAGGGGCACTGCAATTCACAAACCTGCAGAGTTAGAAATGATAACTCTCGTCCACAAATATATGGAGGGAAGGCAACGAAGAGGATTTGAAAGCAAGGCAGAATTGCAGGAAACCGATTTCAGGAGGTAGATTCGAATCGCCTTTAAAGCACAGGAAAAGCGGCAAAACCTCGACAATGATGCCCTTGGCCAAAAAGGGCGTATGCGTTTTTTCCTGAATATATTCAGGAAAAAACGCATACGCCCTTTTTGGCCAACCAAGCAACCTGGAAAGGCAAATCAGCGCTACAAAGAAGTCTCGCTTCCCATCGGTCAAAAGGGCCATGCTGAATAAAGTGTCAAAACCAGAAATGCAGGACAGGCCATGGAGAAATGGGAGCCTTGCTACGCTGATGGGCGGGCTGTATATTGCCAACAGCCACTCTGGAGAAGTCTACGGTGTGTCCTGAAACATCTAAAAAACTCAGCTTAGAGAGCATAGGGCACTTCCACTCATGGGCGTATAAATTGGGAAAACTAAAAATCAGCAAGACACAGGCACCCCAAAGTTTAGGGCTGCTCTGTTGACAAGAACCTCCACTTCGTTACACCTTAAACATCCCAGGAAAGAGAAGAATGGATAAAGAAGTTGTGGTCCTTATGTACAATGGAATATCACTCAGCCATGAAATCAACGTCATAAGGCTAGGAGCAGCATGATGAGTGGATTTAGGTACGACGATTCTAAGTGAAATAAGTCACACAGAAAAAGACACTTATCATAAGATATCACTTACAGAGGGAATGTAAAAACCGCTACCCTTGAACTGAATTACAAAACAGAACAGAGTCGCACGTTTAGAAAACACACTATGGCTGCTTAACGGGAAAGGTGAGGTGGGGTGATGCATAAAACAAGGGTTTCAAATTAGCTCAGATACCGTTCCATAAACCCAATATGTAATAGACCAGACCTACTCCTTGCTCAGTGAACTGGACTCAACGCCCCCTATTCACCGCCCAAGAATATATCTGACTAGTAAGAATCTTAAAACCTATGTATTGATATCTCTCTGTAAGTGAGTCAAGTGGGTGAAAAGCGGCATAAACACAGCAGTGCAAAGCAGCTAAACCCTATTATAAAAATCAATTACTTTTAAAAACCCGTGAAACAAAGACAGTGAAAGAGAGATAAATTCTTACAAAATTCGTTCAGGGGCTGCGATGCCACCTGGATTGACCATATCTAGACCCACAGCTGATTGAGACATAAGGGTGGACACTCTTGGGGCTGAGAGGTTTGGTGAGGTTGGGTGAGCTAACGCAGACCCTGTAAAGTAATACGGCGTGGTACCCATCCCATGGGTCCCAAATCTCCAGGGTCAAGGGCATCTTCCTACGTTGAAAACATGCACGAGAAACCCAGAAGATGGTACACCGTGTGACCGGGAAAGGTTTCTAAAACGCACCTCATTTCTCATCTCCTTGTGCTCCGGTTCGCCATTCCAGCCGCTTTACTAGCAATCTCCCTCCTTGGAGAATCAGCGCCTTTAACCTCCTGTTCCGTACACGTTGCAATTTGTCCTGAGGATGAACGGGAAGAGGGGGAACCAATGAGAGACTAGCTCTAGGTGTTGGGACAGGCACAGGTCACTCTATTTTCCCATCAGGTAGCAGAATTAACCACAGGCTCAGCCTGCCGCCCGGAGCCAGAATAGGGCCTGAAGCAATCCTGCGCTTTTGCGGCCAGCTCCCAAGAAAGCGAGTTGAAAAATGGAGCTCAGGGGCACTGCAATTCACAAACCTGCAGAGTTAGAAATGATAACTCTCGTCCACAAATATATGGAGGGAAGGCTACGAAGAGGATTTGAAAGCAAGGCAGAATTGCAGGAAACCGATTTCAGGAGGTAGATTCGAATCGCCTTTAAAGCACAGGAAAAGCGGCAAAACCTCGACAATGATGCCCTTGGCCAAAAAGGGCGTATGCGTTTTTTCCTGAATATATTCAGGAAAAAACGCATACGCCCTTTTTGGCCAACCAAGCAACCTGGAAAGGCAAATCAGCGCTACAAAGAAGTCTCGCTTCCCATCGGTCAAAAGGGCCATGCTGAATAAAGTGTCAAAACCAGAAATGCAGGACAGGCCATGGAGAAATGGGAGCCTTGCTACGCTGATGGGCGGGCTGTAAATTGCCAACAGCCACTCTGGAGAAGTGTACGGTGTGTCCTGAAACATCTAAAAAACTCAGCTTAGAGAGCATAGGGCACTTCCACTCATGGGCGTATAAATTGGGAAAACTAAAAATCAGCAAGACACAGGCACCCCAAAGTTTAGGGCTGCTCTGTTGACAAGAACCTCCACTTCGTTACACCTTAAACATCCCAGGAAAGAGAAGAATGGATAAAGAAGTTGTGGTCCTTATGTACAATGGAATATCACTCAGCCATGAAATCAACGTCATAAGGCTAGGAGCAGCATGATGAGTGGATTTAGGTACGACGATTCTAAGTGAAATAAGTCACACAGAAAAAGACACTTATCATAAGATATCACTTACAGAGGGAATGTAAAAACCGCTACCCTTGAACTGAATTACAAAACAGAACAGAGTCGCACGTTTAGAAAACACACTATGGCTGCTTAACGGGAAAGGTGAGGTGGGGTGATGCATAAAACAAGGGTTTCAAATTAGCTCAGATACCGTTCCATAAACCCAATATGTAATAGACAAGACCTACTCCTTGCTCAGTGAACTGGACTCAACGCCCCCTATTCACCACCCAAGAATATATCTGACTAGTAAGAATCTTAAAACCTATGTATTGACATCTCTCTGTAAGTGAGTCAAGTGGGTGTAAAGCGGCATAAACACAGCAGTGCAAAGCAGCTAAACCCTATTATAAAAATCAATTACTTTTAAAAACCCGTCAAACAAAGACAGTGAAAGAGAGAGAAATTCTTACAAAATTCGTTCAGGGGCTGCGATGCCACCTGGATTGACCATATCTAGACCCACAGCTGATTGAGACATAAGGGAGGACACTCTTGGGGCTGAGAGGTTTGGTGAGGTTGGGTGAGCTAACGCAGACCCTGTAAAGTAATACGGCGTGGTACCCATCCCATGGGTCCCAAATCTCCAGGTTCAAGGGCATCGTCCTACGTCAAAAACATGCACGAGAAACCCAGAAGATGGTACACCGTGTGACCGGGAAAGGTTTCTAAAACGCACCTCATTTCTCATCTCCTTGTGCTCCGGTTCGCCATTCCAGCCGCTTTACTAGCAATCTCCCTCCTTGGAGAATCAGCACCTTTAACCTCCTGTTCCGAACACGTTGCAATTTGTCCTGAGGATGAACGGGAAGAGGGGGAACCAATGAGAGACTAGCTCTAGGTGTTGGGACAGGCACAGGTCACTCTATTTTCCCATCAGGAAGCAGAATTAACCACAGGCTCAGCCTGCCGCCCGGAGCCAGAATAGGGCCTGAAGCAATCCTGTGCTTTTGCGGCCAGCTCCCAAGAAAGCGAGTTGAAAAATGGAGCTCAGGGGCACTGCAATTCACAAACCTGCAGAGTTAGAAATGATAACTCTCGTCCACAAATATATGGAGGGAAGGCAACGAAGAGGATTTGAAAGCAAGGCAGAATTGCAGGAAACCGATTTCAGGAGGTAGATTCGAATCGCCTTTAAAGCACAGGAAAAGCGGCAAAACCTCGACAATGATGCCCTTGGCCAAAAAGGGCGTATGCGTTTTTTCCTGAATATATTCAGGAAAAAACGCATACGCCCTTTTTGGCCAACCAAGCAACCTGCAAAGGCAAATCAGCGCTACAAAGAAGTCTCGCTTCCCATCGGTCAAAAGGGCCATGCTGAATAAAGTGTCAAAACCAGAAATGCAGGACAGGCCGTGGAGAAATGGGAGCCTTGCTACGCTGATGGGCGGGCTGTAAATTGCCAACAGCCACTCTGGAGAAGTGTACGGTGTGTCCTGAAACATCTAAAAAACTCAGCTTAGAGAGCATAGGGCACTTCCACTCATGGGCGTATAAATTGGGAAAACTAAAAATCAGCAAGACACAGGCACCCCAAAGTTTAGGGCTGCTCTGTTGACAAGAACCTCCACTTCGTTACACCTGAAACATCCCAGGAAAGAGAAGAATGGATAAAGAAGTTGTGGTCCTTATGTACAATGGAATATCACTCAGCCATGAAATCAACGTCATAAGGCTAGGAGCAGCATGATGAGTGGATTTAGGTACGACGATTCTAAGTGAAATAAGTCACACAGAAAAAGACACTTATCATAAGATATCACTTACAGAGGGAATGTAAAAACCGCTACCCTTGAACTGAATTACAAAACAGAACAGAGTCGCACGTTTAGAAAACACACTATGGCTGCTTAACGGGAAAGGTGAGGTGGGGTGATGCATAAAACAAGGGTTTCAAATTAGCTCAGATACTGTTCCATAAACCCAATATGTAATACACAAGACCTACTCCTTGCTCAGTGAACTGGACTCAACGCCCCCTATTCACCGCCCAAGAATATATCTGACTAGTAAGAATCTTAAAACCTATGTATTGATATCTCTCTGTAAGTGAGTCAAGTGGGTGTAAAGCGGCATAAACACAGCAGTGCAAAGCAGCTAAACCCTATTATAAAAATCAATTACTTTTAAAAACCCGTGAAACAAAGACAGTGAAAGAGAGAGAAATTCTTACAAAATTCGTTCAGGGGCTGCGATGCCACCTGGATTGACCATATCTAGACCCACAGCTGATTGAGACATAAGGGAGGACACTCTTGGGGCTGAGAGGTTTGGTGAGGTTGGGTGAGCTAACGCAGACCCTGTAAAGTAATACGGCGTGGTACCCATCCCATCGGTCCCAAATCTCCAGGTTCAAGGGCATCGTCCTACGTCGAAAACATGCACGAGAAACCCAGAAGATGGTACACCGTGTGACCGGGAAAGGTTTCTAAAACGCACCTCATTTCTCATCTCCTTGTGCTCCGGTTCGCCATTCCAGCCGCTTTACTAGCAATCTCCCTCCTTGGAGAATCAGCACCTTTAACCTCCTGTTCCGAACACGTTGCAATTTGTCCTGAGGATGAACGGGAAGAGGGGGAACCAATGAGAGACTAGCTCTAGGTGTTGGGACAGGCACAGGTCACTCTATTTTCCCATCAGGAAGCAGAATTAACCACAGGCTCAGCCTGCCGCCCGGAGCCAGAATAGGGCCTGAAGCAATCCTGCGCTTTTGCGGCCAGCTCCCAAGAAAGCGAGTTGAAAAATGGAGCTCAGGGGCACTGCAATTCACAAACATGCAGAGTTAGAAATGATAACTCTCGTCCACAAATATATGGAGGGAAGGCAACGAAGAGGATTTGAAAGCAAGGCAGAATTGCAGGAAACCGATTTCAGGAGGTAGATTCGAATCGACTTTAAAGCACAGGAAAAGCGGCAAAACCTCGACAATGATGCCCTTGGCCAAAAAGGGCGTATGCGTTTTTTCCTGAATATATTCAGGAAAAAACGCATACGCCCTTTTTGGCCAACCAAGCAACCTGCAAAGGCAAATCAGCGCTACAAAGAAGTCTCGCTTCCCATCGGTCAAAAGGGCCATGCTGAATAAAGTGTCAAAACCAGAAATGCAGGACAGGCCATGGAGAAATGGGAGCCTTGCTACGCTGATGGGCGGGCTGTAAATTGCCAACAGCCACTCTGGAGAAGTGTACGGTGTGTCCTGAAACATCTAAAAAACTCAGCTTAGAGAGCATAGGGCACTTCCACTCATGGGCGTATAAATTGGGAAAACTAAAAATCAGCAAGACACAGACACCCCAAAGTTTAGGGCTGCTCTGTTGACAAGAACCTCCACTTCGTTACACCTTAAACATCCCAGGAAAGAGAAGAATGGATAAAGAAGTTGTGGTCCTTATGTACAATGGAATATCACTCAGCCATGAAATCAACGTCATAAGGCTAGGAGCAGCATGATGAGTGGATTTAGGTACGACGATTCTAAGTGAAATAAGTCACACAGAAAAAGACACTTATCATAAGATATCACTTACAGAGGGAATGTAAAAACCGCTACCCTTGAACTGAATTACAAAACAGAACAGAGTCGCACGTTTAGAAAACACACTATGGCTGCTTAACGGGAAAGGTGAGGTGGGGTGATGCATAAAACAAGGGTTTCAAATTAGCTCAGATACCGTTCCATAAACCCAATATGTAATAGACCAGACCTACTCCTTGCTCAGTGAACTGGACTCAACGCCCCCTATTCACCGCCCAAGAATATATCTGACTAGTAAGAATCTTAAAACCTATGTATTGATATCTCTCTGTAAGTGAGTCAAGTGGGTGAAAAGCGGCATAAACACAGCAGTGCAAAGCAGCTAAACCCTATTATAAAAATCAATTACTTTTAAAAACCCGTGAAACAAAGACAGTGAAAGAGAGATAAATTCTTACAAAATTCGTTCAGGGGCTGCGATGCCACCTGGATTGACCATATCTAGACCCACAGCTGATTGAGACATAAGGGTGGACACTCTTGGGGCTGAGAGGTTTGGTGAGGTTGGGTGAGCTAACGCAGACCCTGTAAAGTAATACGGCGTGGTACCCATCCCATGGGTCCCAAATCTCCAGGGTCAAGGGCATCTTCCTACGTTGAAAACATGCACGAGAAACCCAGAAGATGGTACACCGTGTGACCGGGAAAGGTTTCTAAAACGCACCTCATTTCTCATCTCCTTGTGCTCCGGTTCGCCATTCCAGCCGCTTTACTAGCAATCTCCCTCCTTGGAGAATCAGCGCCTTTAACCTCCTGTTCCGTACACGTTGCAATTTGTCCTGAGGATGAACGGGAAGAGGGGGAACCAATGAGAGACTAGCTCTAGGTGTTGGGACAGGCACAGGTCACTCTATTTTCCCATCAGGTAGCAGAATTAACCACAGGCTCAGCCTGCCGCCCGGAGCCAGAATAGGGCCTGAAGCAATCCTGCGCTTTTGCGGCCAGCTCCCAAGAAAGCGAGTTGAAAAATGGAGCTCAGGGGCACTGCAATTCACAAACCTGCAGAGTTAGAAATGATAACTCTCGTCCACAAATATATGGAGGGAAGGCTACGAAGAGGATTTGAAAGCAAGGCAGAATTGCAGGAAACAGATTTCAGGAGGTAGATTCGAATCGCCTTTAAAGCACAGGAAAAGCGGCAAAACCTCGACAATGATGCCCTTGGCCAAAAAGGGCGTATGCGTTTTTTCCTGAATATATTCAGGAAAAAACGCATACGCCCTTTTTGGCCAACCAAGCAACCTGGAAAGGCAAATCAGCGCTACAAAGAAGTCTCGCTTCCCATCGGTCAAAAGGGCCATGCTGAATAAAGTGTCAAAACCAGAAATGCAGGACAGGCCATGGAGAAATGGGAGCCTTGCTACGCTGATGGGCGGGCTGTAAATTGCCAACAGCCACTCTGGAGAAGTGTACGGTGTGTCCTGAAACATCTAAAAAACTCAGCTTAGAGAGCATAGGGCACTTCCACTCATGGGCGTATAAATTGGGAAAACTAAAAATCAGCAAGACACAGGCACCCCAAAGTTTAGGGCTGCTCTGTTGACAAGAACCTCCACTTCGTTACACCTGAAACATCCCAGGAAAGAGAAGAATGGATAAAGAAGTTGTGGTCCTTATGTACAATGGAATATCACTCAGCCATGAAATCAACGTCATAAGGCTAGGAGCAGCATGATGAGTGGATTTAGGTACGACGATTCTAAGTGAAATAAGTCACACAGAAAAAGACACTTATCATAAGATATCACTTACAGAGGGAATGTAAAAACCGCTACCCTTGAACTGAATTACAAAACAGAACAGAGTCGCACGTTTAGAAAACACACTATGGCTGCTTAACGGGAAAGGTGAGGTGGGGTGATGCATAAAACAAGGGTTTCAAATTAGCTCAGATACTGTTCCATAAACCCAATATGTAATACACAAGACCTACTCCTTGCTCAGTGAACTGGACTCAACGCCCCCTATTCACCGCCCAAGAATATATCTGACTAGTAAGAATCTTAAAACCTATGTATTGATATCTCTCTGTAAGTGAGTCAAGTGGGTGTAAAGCGGCATAAACACAGCAGTGCAAAGCAGCTAAACCCTATTATAAAAATCAATTACTTTTAAAAACCCGTGAAACAAAGACAGTGAAAGAGAGAGAAATTCTTACAAAATTCGTTCAGGGGCTGCGATGCCACCTGGATTGACCATATCTAGACCCACAGCTGATTGAGACATAAGGGAGGACACTCTTGGGGCTGAGAGGTTTGGTGAGGTTGGGTGAGCTAACGCAGACCCTGTAAAGTAATACGGCGTGGTACCCATCCCATCGGTCCCAAATCTCCAGGTTCAAGGGCATCGTCCTACGTCGAAAACATGCACGAGAAACCCAGAAGATGGTACACCGTGTGACCGGGAAAGGTTTCTAAAACGCACCTCATTTCTCATCTCCTTGTGCTCCGGTTCGCCATTCCAGCCGCTTTACTAGCAATCTCCCTCCTTGGAGAATCAGCACCTTTAACCTCCTGTTCCGAACACGTTGCAATTTGTCCTGAGGATGAACGGGAAGAGGGGGAACCAATGAGAGACTAGCTCTAGGTGTTGGGACAGGCACAGGTCACTCTATTTTCCCATCAGGAAGCAGAATTAACCACAGGCTCAGCCTGCCGCCCGGAGCCAGAATAGGGCCTGAAGCAATCCTGCGCTTTTGCGGCCAGCTCCCAAGAAAGCGAGTTGAAAAATGGAGCTCAGGGGCACTGCAATTCACAAACATGCAGAGTTAGAAATGATAACTCTCGTCCACAAATATATGGAGGGAAGGCAACGAAGAGGATTTGAAAGCAAGGCAGAATTGCAGGAAACCGATTTCAGGAGGTAGATTCGAATCGACTTTAAAGCACAGGAAAAGCGGCAAAACCTCGACAATGATGCCCTTGGCCAAAAAGGGCGTATGCGTTTTTTCCTGAATATATTCAGGAAAAAACGCATACGCCCTTTTTGGCCAACCAAGCAACCTGCAAAGGCAAATCAGCGCTACAAAGAAGTCTCGCTTCCCATCGGTCAAAAGGGCCATGCTGAATAAAGTGTCAAAACCAGAAATGCAGGACAGGCCATGGAGAAATGGGAGCCTTGCTACGCTGATGGGCGGGCTGTAAATTGCCAACAGCCACTCTGGAGAAGTGTACGGTGTGTCCTGAAACATCTAAAAAACTCAGCTTAGAGAGCATAGGGCACTTCCACTCATGGGCGTATAAATTGGGAAAACTAAAAATCAGCAAGACACAGACACCCCAAAGTTTAGGGCTGCTCTGTTGACAAGAACCTCCACTTCGTTACACCTTAAACATCCCAGGAAAGAGAAGAATGGATAAAGAAGTTGTGGTCCTTATGTACAATGGAATATCACTCAGCCATGAAATCAACGTCATAAGGCTAGGAGCAGCATGATGAGTGGATTTAGGTACGACGATTCTAAGTGAAATAAGTCACACAGAAAAAGACACTTATCATAAGATATCACTTACAGAGGGAATGTAAAAACCGCTACCCTTGAACTGAATTACAAAACAGAACAGAGTCGCACGTTTAGAAAACACACTATGGCTGCTTAACGGGAAAGGTGAGGTGGGGTGATGCATAAAACAAGGGTTTCAAATTAGCTCAGATACCGTTCCATAAACCCAATATGTAATAGACCAGACCTACTCCTTGCTCAGTGAACTGGACTCAACGCCCCCTATTCACCGCCCAAGAATATATCTGACTAGTAAGAATCTTAAAACCTATGTATTGATATCTCTCTGTAAGTGAGTCAAGTGGGTGAAAAGCGGCATAAACACAGCAGTGCAAAGCAGCTAAACCCTATTATAAAAATCAATTACTTTTAAAAACCCGTGAAACAAAGACAGTGAAAGAGAGATAAATTCTTACAAAATTCGTTCAGGGGCTGCGATGCCACCTGGATTGACCATATCTAGACCCACAGCTGATTGAGACATAAGGGTGGACACTCTTGGGGCTGAGAGGTTTGGTGAGGTTGGGTGAGCTAACGCAGACCCTGTAAAGTAATACGGCGTGGTACCCATCCCATGGGTCCCAAATCTCCAGGGTCAAGGGCATCTTCCTACGTTGAAAACATGCACGAGAAACCCAGAAGATGGTACACCGTGTGACCGGGAAAGGTTTCTAAAACGCACCTCATTTCTCATCTCCTTGTGCTCCGGTTCGCCATTCCAGCCGCTTTACTAGCAATCTCCCTCCTTGGAGAATCAGCGCCTTTAACCTCCTGTTCCGTACACGTTGCAATTTGTCCTGAGGATGAACGGGAAGAGGGGGAACCAATGAGAGACTAGCTCTAGGTGTTGGGACAGGCACAGGTCACTCTATTTTCCCATCAGGTAGCAGAATTAACCACAGGCTCAGCCTGCCGCCCGGAGCCAGAATAGGGCCTGAAGCAATCCTGCGCTTTTGCGGCCAGCTCCCAAGAAAGCGAGTTGAAAAATGGAGCTCAGGGGCACTGCAATTCACAAACCTGCAGAGTTAGAAATGATAACTCTCGTCCACAAATATATGGAGGGAAGGCTACGAAGAGGATTTGAAAGCAAGGCAGAATTGCAGGAAACCGATTTCAGGAGGTAGATTCGAATCGCCTTTAAAGCACAGGAAAAGCGGCAAAACCTCGACAATGATGCCCTTGGCCAAAAAGGGCGTATGCGTTTTTTCCTGAATATATTCAGGAAAAAACGCATACGCCCTTTTTGGCCAACCAAGCAACCTGGAAAGGCAAATCAGCGCTACAAAGAAGTCTCGCTTCCCATCGGTCAAAAGGGCCATGCTGAATAAAGTGTCAAAACCAGAAATGCAGGACAGGCCATGGAGAAATGGGAGCCTTGCTACGCTGATGGGCGGGCTGTAAATTGCCAACAGCCACTCTGGAGAAGTGTACGGTGTGTCCTGAAACATCTAAAAAACTCAGCTTAGAGAGCATAGGGCACTTCCACTCATGGGCGTATAAATTGGGAAAACTAAAAATCAGCAAGACACAGGCACCCCAAAGTTTAGGGCTGCTCTGTTGACAAGAACCTCCACTTCGTTACACCTTAAACATCCCAGGAAAGAGAAGAATGGATAAAGAAGTTGTGGTCCTTATGTACAATGGAATATCACTCAGCCATGAAATCAACGTCATAAGGCTAGGAGCAGCATGATGAGTGGATTTAGGTACGACGATTCTAAGTGAAATAAGTCACACAGAAAAAGACACTTATCATAAGATATCACTTACAGAGGGAATGTAAAAACCGCTACCCTTGAACTGAATTACAAAACAGAACAGAGTCGCACGTTTAGAAAACACACTATGGCTGCTTAACGGGAAAGGTGAGGTGGGGTGATGCATAAAACAAGGGTTTCAAATTAGCTCAGATACCGTTCCATAAACCCAATATGTAATAGACAAGACCTACTCCTTGCTCAGTGAACTGGACTCAACGCCTCCTATTCACCACCCAAGAATATATCTGACTAGTAAGAATCTTAAAACCTATGTATTGACATCTCTCTGTAAGTGAGTCAAGTGGGTGTAAAGCGGCATAAACACAGCAGTGCAAAGCAGCTAAACCCTATTATAAAAATCAATTACTTTTAAAAACCCGTCAAACAAAGACAGTGAAAGAGAGAGAAATTCTTACAAAATTCGTTCAGGGGCTGCGATGCCACCTGGATTGACCATATCTAGACCCACAGCTGATTGAGACATAAGGGAGGACACTCTTGGGGCTGAGAGGTTTGGTGAGGTTGGGTGAGCTAACGCAGACCCTGTAAAGTAATACGGCGTGGTACCCATCCCATGGGTCCCAAATCTCCAGGTTCAAGGGCATCGTCCTACGTCAAAAACATGCACGAGAAACCCAGAAGATGGTACACCGTGTGACCGGGAAAGGTTTCTAAAACGCACCTCATTTCTCATCTCCTTGTGCTCCGGTTCGCCATTCCAGCCGCTTTACTAGCAATCTCCCTCCTTGGAGAATCAGCACCTTTAACCTCCTGTTCCGAACACGTTGCAATTTGTCCTGAGGATGAACGGGAAGAGGGGGAACCAATGAGAGACTAGCTCTAGGTGTTGGGACAGGCACAGGTCACTCTATTTTCCCATCAGGAAGCAGAATTAACCACAGGCTCAGCCTGCCGCCCGGAGCCAGAATAGGGCCTGAAGCAATCCTGTGCTTTTGCGGCCAGCTCCCAAGAAAGCGAGTTGAAAAATGGAGCTCAGGGGCACTGCAATTCACAAACCTGCAGAGTTAGAAATGATAACTCTCGTCCACAAATATATGGAGGGAAGGCAACGAAGAGGATTTGAAAGCAAGGCAGAATTGCAGGAAACCGATTTCAGGAGGTAGATTCGAATCGCCTTTAAAGCACAGGAAAAGCGGCAAAACCTCGACAATGATGCCCTTGGCCAAAAAGGGCGTATGCGTTTTTTCCTGAATATATTCAGGAAAAAACGCATACGCCCTTTTTGGCCAACCAAGCAACCTGCAAAGGCAAATCAGCGCTACAAAGAAGTCTCGCTTCCCATCGGTCAAAAGGGCCATGCTGAATAAAGTGTCAAAACCAGAAATGCAGGACAGGCCGTGGAGAAATGGGAGCCTTGCTACGCTGATGGGCGGGCTGTAAATTGCCAACAGCCACTCTGGAGAAGTGTACGGTGTGTCCTGAAACATCTAAAAAACTCAGCTTAGAGAGCATAGGGCACTTCCACTCATGGGCGTATAAATTGGGAAAACTAAAAATCAGCAAGACACAGGCACCCCAAAGTTTAGGGCTGCTCTGTTGACAAGAACCTCCACTTCGTTACACCTTAAACATCCCAGGAAAGAGAAGAATGGATAAAGAAGTTGTGGTCCTTATGTACAATGGAATATCACTCAGCCATGAAATCAACGTCATAAGGCTAGGAGCAGCATGATGAGTGGATTTAGGTACGACGATTCTAAGTGAAATAAGTCACACAGAAAAAGACACTTATCATAAGATATCACTTACAGAGGGAATGTAAAAACCGCTACCCTTGAACTGAATTACAAAACAGAACAGAGTCGCACGTTTAGAAAACACACTATGGCTGCTTAACGGGAAAGGTGAGGTGGGGTGATGCATAAAACAAGGGTTTCAAATTAGCTCAGATACTGTTCCATAAACCCAATATGTAATACACAAGACCTACTCCTTGCTCAGTGAACTGGACTCAACGCCCCCTATTCACCGCCCAAGAATATATCTGACTAGTAAGAATCTTAAAACCTATGTATTGATATCTCTCTGTAAGTGAGTCAAGTGGGTGTAAAGCGGCATAAACACAGCAGTGCAAAGCAGCTAAACCCTATTATAAAAATCAATTACTTTTAAAAACCCGTGAAACAAAGACAGTGAAAGAGAGAGAAATTCTTACAAAATTCGTTCAGGGGCTGCGATGCCACCTGGATTGACCATATCTAGACCCACAGCTGATTGAGACATAAGGGAGGACACTCTTGGGGCTGAGAGGTTTGGTGAGGTTGGGTGAGCTAACGCAGACCCTGTAAAGTAATACGGCGTGGTACCCATCCCATCGGTCCCAAATCTCCAGGTTCAAGGGCATCGTCCTACGTCGAAAACATGCACGAGAAACCCAGAAGATGGTACACCGTGTGACCGGGAAAGGTTTCTAAAACGCACCTCATTTCTCATCTCCTTGTGCTCCGGTTCGCCATTCCAGCCGCTTTACTAGCAATCTCCCTCCTTGGAGAATCAGCACCTTTAACCTCCTGTTCCGAACACGTTGCAATTTGTCCTGAGGATGAACGGGAAGAGGGGGAACCAATGAGAGACTAGCTCTAGGTGTTGGGACAGGCACAGGTCACTCTATTTTCCCATCAGGAAGCAGAATTAACCACAGGCTCAGCCTGCCGCCCGGAGCCAGAATAGGGCCTGAAGCAATCCTGCGCTTTTGCGGCCAGCTCCCAAGAAAGCGAGTTGAAAAATGGAGCTCAGGGGCACTGCAATTCACAAACATGCAGAGTTAGAAATGATAACTCTCGTCCACAAATATATGGAGGGAAGGCAACGAAGAGGATTTGAAAGCAAGGCAGAATTGCAGGAAACCGATTTCAGGAGGTAGATTCGAATCGACTTTAAAGCACAGGAAAAGCGGCAAAACCTCGACAATGATGCCCTTGGCCAAAAAGGGCGTATGCGTTTTTTCCTGAATATATTCAGGAAAAAACGCATACGCCCTTTTTGGCCAACCAAGCAACCTGCAAAGGCAAATCAGCGCTACAAAGAAGTCTCGCTTCCCATCGGTCAAAAGGGCCATGCTGAATAAAGTGTCAAAACCAGAAATGCAGGACAGGCCATGGAGAAATGGGAGCCTTGCTACGCTGATGGGCGGGCTGTAAATTGCCAACAGCCACTCTGGAGAAGTGTACGGTGTGTCCTGAAACATCTAAAAAACTCAGCTTAGAGAGCATAGGGCACTTCCACTCATGGGCGTATAAATTGGGAAAACTAAAAATCAGCAAGACACAGACACCCCAAAGTTTAGGGCTGCTCTGTTGACAAGAACCTCCACTTCGTTACACCTGAAACATCCCAGGAAAGAGAAGAATGGATAAAGAAGTTGTGGTCCTTATGTACAATGGAATATCACTCAGCCATGAAATCAACGTCATAAGGCTAGGAGCAGCATGATGAGTGGATTTAGGTACGACGATTCTAAGTGAAATAAGTCACACAGAAAAAGACACTTATCATAAGATATCACTTACAGAGGGAATGTAAAAACCGCTACCCTTGAACTGAATTACAAAACAGAACAGAGTCGCACGTTTAGAAAACACACTATGGCTGCTTAACGGGAAAGGTGAGGTGGGGTGATGCATAAAACAAGGGTTTCAAATTAGCTCAGATACCGTTCCATAAACCCAATATGTAATAGACAAGACCTACTCCTTGCTCAGTGAACTGGACTCAACAACCCCTATTCACCGCCCAAGAATATATCTGACTAGTAAGAATCTTAAAACCTATGTATTGATATCTCTCTGTAAGTGAGTCAAGTAGGTGTAAAGCGGCATAAACACAGCAGTGCAAAGCAGCTAAACCCCATTATAAAAATCAATTACTTTTAAAAACCCGTGAAACAAAGACAGTGAAAGAGAGAGAAATTCTTACAAAATTCGTTCAGGGGCTGCGATGCCACCTGGATTGACCATATCTAGACCCACAGATGACTGAGACATAAGGGTGGACACTCTTGGGGCTGAGAGGTTTGGTGAGGTTGGGTGAGCTAACGCAGACCCTGTAAAGTAATACGGCGTGGTACCCATCCCATGGGTCCCAAATCTCCAGGGTCAAGGGCATCTTCCTACGTCGAAAACATGCACGAGAAACCCAGAAGATGGTACACCGTGTGACCGGGAAAGGTTTCTAAAACGCACCTCATTTCTCATCTCCTTGTGCTCCGGTTCGCCATTCCAGCCGCTTTACTAGCAATCTCCCTCCTTGGAGAATCAGCGCCTTTAACCTCCTGTTCCGTACACGTTGCAATTTGTCCTGAGGATGAACGGGAAGAGGGGGAACCAATGAGAGACTAGCTCTAGGTGTTGGGACAGGCACAGGTCACTCTATTTTCCCATCAGGTAGCAGAATTAACCACAGGCTCAGCCTGCCGCCCGGAGCCAGAATAGGGCCTGAAGCAATCCTGCGCTTTTGCGGCCAGCTCCCAAGAAAGCGAGTTGAAAAATGGAGCTCAGGGGCACTGCAATTCACAAACCTGCAGAGTTAGAAATGATAACTCTCGTCCACAAATATATGGAGGGAAGGCTACGAAGAGGATTTGAAAGCAAGGCAGAATTGCAGGAAACCGATTTCAGGAGGTAGATTCGAATCGCCTTTAAAGCACAGGAAAAGCGGCAAAACCTCGACAATGATGCCCTTGGCCAAAAAGGGCGTATGCGTTTTTTCCTGAATATATTCAGGAAAAAACGCATATGCCCTTTTTGGCCAACCAAGCAACCTGGAAAGGCAAATCAGCGCTACAAAGAAGTCTCGCTTCCCATCGGTCAAAAGGGCCATGCTGAATAAAGTGTCAAAACCAGAAATGCAGGACAGGCCATGGAGAAATGGGAGCCTTGCTACGCTGATGGGCGGGCTGTAAATTGCCAACAGCCACTCTGGAGAAGTGTACGGTGTGTCCTGAAACATCTAAAAAACTCAGCTTAGAGAGCATAGGGCACTTCCACTCATGGGCGTATAAATTGGGAAAACTAAAAATCAGCAAGACACAGGCACCCCAAAGTTTAGGGCTGCTCTGTTGACAAGAACCTCCACTTCGTTACACCTTAAACATCCCAGGAAAGAGAAGAATGGATAAAGAAGTTGTGGTCCTTATGTACAATGGAATATCACTCAGCCATGAAATCAACGTCATAAGGCTAGGAGCAGCATGATGAGTGGATTTAGGTACGACGATTCTAAGTGAAATAAGTCACACAGAAAAAGACACTTATCATAAGATATCACTTACAGAGGGAATGTAAAAACCGCTACCCTTGAACTGAATTACAAAACAGAACAGAGTCGCACGTTTAGAAAACACACTATGGCTGCTTAACGGGAAAGGTGAGGTGGGGTGATGCATAAAACAAGGGTTTCAAATTAGCTCAGATACCGTTCCATAAACCCAATATGTAATAGACAAGACCTACTCCTTGCTCAGTGAACTGGACTCAACAACCCCTATTCACCGCCCAAGAATATATCTGACTAGTAAGAATCTTAAAACCTATGTATTGATATCTCTCTGTAAGTGAGTCAAGTGGGTGAAAAGCGGCATAAACACAGCAGTGCAAAGCAGCTAAACCCTATTATAAAAATCAATTACTTTTAAAAACCCGTGAAACAAAGACAGTGAAAGAGAGAGAAATTCTTACAAAATTCGTTCAGGGGCTGCGATGCCACCTGGATTGACCATATCTAGACCCACAGATGACTGAGACATAAGGGTGGACACTCTTGGGGCTGAGAGGTTTGGTGAGGTTGGGTGAGCAAACGCAGACCCTTTAAAGTAATACGGCGTGGTACCCATCCCATGGGTCCCAAATCTCCAGTGTCAAGGGCATCTTCCTACATCGAAAACATGCACGAGAAACCCAGAAGATGGTACACCGTGTGACCGGGAAAGGTTTCTAAAACGCACCTCATTTCTCATCTCCTTGTGCTCCGGTTCGCCATTTCAGCCGCTTTACTAGCAATCTCCCTCCTTGGAGAATCAGCGCCTTTAACCTCCTGTTCCGTACACGTTGCAATTTGTCCTGAGGATGAACGGGAAGAGGGGGAACCAATGAGAGACTAGCTCTAGGTGTTGGGACAGGCACAGGTCACTCTATTTTCCCATCAGGTAGCAGAATTAACCACAGGCTCAGCCTGCCGCCCGGAGCCAGAATAGGGCCTGAAGCAATCCTGCGCTTTTGCGGCCAGCTCCCAAGAAAGCGAGTTGAAAAATGGAGCTCAGGGGCACTGCAATTCACAAACCTGCAGAGTTAGAAATGATAACTCTCGTCCACAAATATATGGAGGGAAGGCTACGAAGAGGATTTGAAAGCAAGGCAGAATTGCAGGAAACAGATTTCAGGAGGTAGATTCGAATCGCCTTTAAAGCACAGGAAAAGCGGCAAAACCTCGACAATGATGCCCTTGTCCAAAAAGGGCGTATGCGTTTTTTCCTGAATATATTCAGGAAAAAACGCATACGCCCTTTTTGGCCAACCAAGCAACCTGGAAAGGCAAATCAGCGCTACAAAGAAGTCTCGCTTCCCATCGGTCAAAAGGGCCATGCTGAATAAAGTGTCAAAACCAGAAATGCAGGACAGGCCATGGAGAAATGGGAGCCTTGCTACGCTGATGGGCGGGCTGTAAATTGCCAACAGCCACTCTGGAGAAGTGTACGGTGTGTCCTGAAACATCTAAAAAACTCAGCTTAGAGAGCATAGGGCACTTCCACTCATGGGCGTATAAATTGGGAAAACTAAAAATCAGCAAGACACAGGCACCCCAAAGTTTAGGGCTGCTCTGTTGACAAGAACCTCCACTTCGTTACACCTTAAACATCCCAGGAAAGAGAAGAATGGATAAAGAAGTTGTGGTCCTTATGTACAATGGAATATCACTCAGCCATGAAATCAACGTCATAAGGCTAGGAGCAGCATGATGAGTGGATTTAGGTACGACGATTCTAAGTGAAATAAGTCACACAGAAAAAGACACTTATCATAAGATATCACTTACAGAGGGAATGTAAAAACCGCTACCCTTGAACTGAATTACAAAACAGAACAGAGTCGCACGTTTAGAAAACACACTATGGCTGCTTAACGGGAAAGGTGAGGTGGGGTGATGCATAAAACAAGGGTTTCAAATTAGCTCATATACCGTTCCATAAACCCAATATGTAATAGACAAGACCTACTCCTTGCTCAGTGAACTGGACTCAACAACCCCTATTCACCGCCCAAGAATATATCTGACTAGTAAGAATCTTAAAACCTATGTATTGATATCTCTCTGTAAGTGAGTCAAGTAGGTGTAAAGCGGCATAAACACAGCAGTGCAAAGCAGCTAAACCCCATTATAAAAATCAATTACTTTTAAAAACCCGTGAAACAAAGACAGTGAAAGAGAGAGAAATTCTTACAAAATTCGTTCAGGGGCTGCGATGCCACCTGGATTGACCATATCTAGACCCACAGATGACTGAGACATAAGGGTGGACACTCTTGGGGCTGAGAGGTTTGGTGAGGTTGGGTGAGCAAACGCAGACCCTTTAAAGTAATACGGCGTGGTACCCATCCCATGGGTCCCAAATCTCCAGGGTCAAGGGCATCTTCCTACGTCGAAAACATGCACGAGAAACCCAGAAGATGGTACACCGTGTGACCGGGAAAGGTTTCTAAAACGCACCTCATTTCTCATCTCCTTGTGCTCCGGTTCGCCATTCCAGCCGCTTTACTAGCAATCTCCCTCCTTGGAGAATCAGCGCCTTTAACCTCCTGTTCCGTACACGTTGCAATTTGTCCTGAGGATGAACGGGAAGAGGGGGAACCAATGAGAGACTAGCTCTAGGTGTTGGGACAGGCACAGGTCACTCTATTTTCCCATCAGGTAGCAGAATTAACCACAGGCTCAGCCTGCCGCCCGGAGCCAGAATAGGGCCTGAAGCAATCCTGGGCTTTTGCGGCCAGCTCCCAAGAAAGCGAGTTAAAAAATGGAGCTCAGGGGCACTGCAATTCACAAACCTGCAGAAGTAGAAATGATAACTCTCGTCCACAAATATATGGAAGGAAGGCAACGATGAGGATTTGAAAGCAAGGCAGAATTGCAGGAAACAGATTTCAGGAGGTAGATTCGAATCGCCTTTAAAGCACAGGAAAAGCGGCAAAACCTCGACAATGATGCCCTTGGCCAAAAAGGGCGTATGCGTTTTTTCCTGAATATATTCAGGAAAAAACGCATACGCCCTTTTTGGCCAACCAAGCAACCTGGAAAGGCAAATCAGCGCTACAAAGAAGTCTCGCTTCCCATCGGTCAAAAGGGCCATGCTGAATAAAGTGTCAAAACCAGAAATGCAGGACAGGCCATGGAGAAATGGGAGCCTTGCTACGCTGATGGGCGGGCTGTAAATTGCCAACAGCCACTCTGGAGAAGTGTACGGTGTGTCCTGAAACATCTAAAAAACTCAGCTTAGAGAGCATAGGGCACTTCCACTCATGGGCGTATAAATTGGGAAAACTAAAAATCAGCAAGACACAGGCACCCCAAAGTTTAGGGCTGCTCTGTTGACAAGAACCTCCACTTCGTTACACCTGAAACATCCCAGGAAAGAGAAGAATGGATAAAGAAGTTGTGGTCCTTATGTACAATGGAATATCACTCAGCCATGAAATCAACGTCATAAGGCTAGGAGCAGCATGATGAGTGGATTTAGGTACGACGATTCTAAGTGAAATAAGTCACACAGAAAAAGACACTTATCATAAGATATCACTTACAGAGGGAATGTAAAAACCGCTACCCTTGAACTGAATTACAAAACAGAACAGAGTCGCACGTTTAGAAAACACACTATGGCTGCTTAACGGGAAAGGTGAGGTGGGGTGATGCATAAAACAAGGGTTTCAAATTAGCTCAGATACCGTTCCATAAACCCAATATGTAATAGACAAGACCTACTCCTTGCTCAGTGAACTGGACTCAACGCCCCCTATTCACCGCCCAAGAATATATCTGACTAGTAAGAATCTTAAAACCTATGTATTGATATCTCTCTGTAAGTGAGTCAAGTGGGTGTAAAGCGGCATAAACACAGCAGTGCAAAGCAGCTAAACCCTATTATAAAAATCAATTACTTTTAAAAACCCATCAAACAAAGACAGTGAAAGAGAGAGAAATTCTTACAAAATTCGTTCAGGGGCTGCGATGCCACCTGGATTGACCATATCTAGACCCACAGATGACTGAGACATAAGGGAGGACACTCTTGGGGCTGAGAGGTTTGGTGAGGTTGGGTGAGCTAACGCAGACCCTGTAAAGTAATACGGCGTGGTACCCATCCCATGGGTCCCAAATCTCCAGGTTCAAGGGCATCGTCCTACGTCGAAAACATGCACGAGAAACCCAGAAGATGGTACACCGTGTGACCGGGAAAGGTTTCTAAAACGCACCTCATTTCTCATCTCCTTGTGCTCCGGTTCGCCATTCCAGCCGCTTTACTAGCAATCTCCCTCCTTGGAGAATCAGCACCTTTAACCTCCTGTTCCGAACACGTTGCAATTTGTCCTGAGGATGAACGGGAAGAGGGGGAACCAATGAGAGACTAGCTCTAGGTGTTGGGACAGGCACAGGTCACTCTATTTTCCCATCAGGAAGCAGAATTAACCACAGGCTCAGCCTGCCGCCCGGAGCCAGAATAGGGCCTGAAGCAATCCTGCGCATTTGCGGCCAGCTCCCAAGAAAGCGAGTTGAAAAATGGAGCTCAGGGGCACTGCAATTCACAAACCTGCAGAGTTAGAAATGATAACTCTCGTCCACAAATATATGGAGGGAAGGCAACGAAGAGGATTTGAAAGCAAGGCAGAATTGCAGGAAACCGATTTCAGGAGGTAGATTCGAATCGCCTTTAAAGCACAGGAAAAGCGGCAAAACCTCGACAATGATGCCCTTGGCCAAAAAGGGCGTTTGCGTTTTTTCCTGAATATATTCAGGAAAAAACGCATACGCCCTTTTTGGCCAACCAAGCAACCTGGAAAGGCAAATCAGCGCTACAAAGAAGTCTCGCTTCCCATCGGTCAAAAGGGCCATGCTGAATAAAGTGTCAAAACCAGAAATGCAGGACAGGCCATGGAGAAATGGGAGCCTTGCTACGCTGATGGGCGGGCTGTAAATTGCCAACAGCCACTCTGGAGAAGTGTACGGTGTGTCCTGAAACATCTAAAAAACTCAGCTTAGAGAGCATAGGGCACTTCCACTCATGGGCGTATAAATTGGGAAAACTAAAAATCAGCAAGACACAGGCACCCCAAAGTTTAGGGCTGCTCTGTTGACAAGAACCTCCACTTCGTTACACCTTAAACATCCCAGGAAAGAGAAGAATGGATAAAGAAGTTGTGGTCCTTATGTACAATGGAATATCACTCAGCCATGAAATCAACGTCATAAGGCTAGGAGCAGCATGATGAGTGGATTTAGGTACGACGATTCTAAGTGAAATAAGTCACACAGAAAAAGACACTTATCATAAGATATCACTTACAGAGGGAATGTAAAAACCGCTACCCTTGAACTGAATTACAAAACAGAACAGAGTCGCACGTTTAGAAAACACACTATGGCTGCTTAACGGGAAAGGTGAGGTGGGGTGATGCATAAAACAAGGGTTTCAAATTAGCTCAGATACCGTTCCATAAACCCAATATGTAATAGACCAGACCTACTCCTTGCTCAGTGAACTGGACTCAACGCCCCCTATTCACCGCCCAAGAATATATCTGACTAGTAAGAATCTTAAAACCTATGTATTGATATCTCTCTGTAAGTGAGTCAAGTGGGTGTAAAGCGGCATAAACACAGCAGTGCAAAGCAGCTAAACCCTATTATAAAAATCAATTACTTTTAAAAACCCGTCAAACAAAGACAGTGAAAGAGAGAGAAATTCTTACAAAATTCGTTCAGGGGCTGCGATGCCACCTGGATTGACCATATCTAGACCCACAGCTGATTGAGACATAAGGGAGGACACTCTTGGGGCTGAGAGGTTTGGTGAGGTTGGGTGAGCTAACGCAGACCCTGTAAAGTAATACGGCGTGGTACCCATCCCATGGGTCCCAAATCTCCAGGTTCAAGGGCATCGTCCTACGTCGAAAACATGCACGAGAAACCCAGAAGATGGTACACCGTGTGACCGGGAAAGGTTTCTAAAACGCACCTCATTTCTCATCTCCTTGTGCTCCGGTTCGCCATTCCAGCCGCTTTACTAGCAATCTCCCTCCTTGGAGAATCAGCACCTTTAACCTCCTGTTCCGAACACGTTGCAATTTGTCCTGAGGATGAACGGGAAGAGGGGGAACCAATGAGAGACTAGCTCTAGGTGTTGGGACAGGCAGAGGTCACTCTATTTTCCCATCAGGAAGCAGAATTAACCACAGGCTCAGCCTGCCGCCCGGAGCCAGAATAGGGCCTGAAGCAATCCTGCGCTTTTGCGGCCAGCTCCCAAGAAAGCGAGTTGAAAAATGGAGCTCAGGGGCACTGCAATTCACAAACATGCAGAGTTAGAAATGATAACTCTCGTCCACAAATATATGGAGGGAAGGCAACGAAGAGGATTTGAAAGCAAGGCAGAATTGCAGGAAACCGATTTCAGGAGGTAGATTCGAATCGCCTTTAAAGCACAGGAAAAGCGGCAAAACCTCGACAATGATGCCCTTGGCCAAAAAGGGCGTTTGCGTTTTTTCCTGAATATATTCAGGAAAAAACGCATACGCCCTTTTTGGCCAACCAAGCAACCTGGAAAGGCAAATCAGCGCTACAAAGAAGTCTCGCTTCCCATCGGTCAAAAGGGCCATGCTGAATAAAGTGTCAAAACCAGAAATGCAGGACAGGCCATGGAGAAATGGGAGCCTTGCTACGCTGATGGGCGGGCTGTAAATTGCCAACAGCCACTCTGGAGAAGTGTACGGTGTGTCCTGAAACATCTAAAAAACTCAGCTTAGAGAGCATAGGGCACTTCCACTCATGGGCGTATAAATTGGGAAAACTAAAAATCAGCAAGACACAGGCACCCCAAAGTTTAGGGCTGCTCTGTTGACAAGAACCTCCACTTCGTTACACCTTAAACATCCCAGGAAAGAGAAGAATGGATAAAGAAGTTGTGGTCCTTATGTACAATGGAATATCACTCAGCCATGAAATCAACGTCATAAGGCTAGGAGCAGCATGATGAGTGGATTTAGGTACGACGATTCTAAGTGAAATAAGTCACACAGAAAAAGACACTTATCATAAGATATCACTTACAGAGAGAATGTAAAAACCGCTACCCTTGAACTGAATTACAAAACAGAACAGAGTCGCACGTTTAGAAAACACACTATGGCTGCTTAACGGGAAAGGTGAGGTGGGGTGATGCATAAAACAAGGGTTTCAAATTAGCTCAGATACCGTTCCATAAACCCAATATGTAATAGACAAGACCTACTCCTTGCTCAGTGAACTGGACTCAACAACCCCTATTCACCGCCCAAGAATATATCTGACTAGTAAGAATCTTAAAACCTATGTATTGATATCTCTCTGTAAGTGAGTCAAGTGGGTGAAAAGCGGCATAAACACAGCAGTGCAAAGCAGCTAAACCCTATTATAAAAATCAATTACTTTTAAAAACCCGTGAAACAAAGACAGTGAAAGAGAGAGAAATTCTTACAAAATTCGTTCAGGGGCTGCGATGCCACCTGGATTGACCATATCTAGACCCACAGATGACTGAGACATAAGGGTGGACACTCTTGGGGCTGAGAGGTTTGGTGAGGTTGGGTGAGCAAACGCAGACCCTTTAAAGTAATACGGCGTGGTACCCATCCCATGGGTCCCAAATCTCCAGGGTCAAGGGCATCTTCCTACGTCGAAAACATGCACGAGAAACCCAGAAGATGGTACACCGTGTGACCGGGAAAGGTTTCTAAAACGCACCTCATTTCTCATCTCCTTGTGCTCCGGTTCGCCATTCCAGCCGCTTTACTAGCATTCTCCCTCCTTGGAGAATCAGCGCCTTTAACCTCCTGTTCCGTACACGTTGCAATTTGTCCTGAGGATGAACGGGAAGAGGGGGAACCAATGAGAGACTAGCTCTAGGTGTTGGGACAGGCACAGGTCACTCTATTTTCCCATCAGGTAGCAGAATTAACCACAGGCTCAGCCTGCCGCCCGGAGCCAGAATAGGGCCTGAAGCAATCCTGCGCTTTTGCGGCCAGCTCCCAAGAAAACGAGTTAAAAAATGGAGCTCAGGGGCACTGCAATTCACAAACCTGCAGAAGTAGAAATGATAACTCTCGTCCACAAATATATGGATGGAAGGCAACGATGAGGATTTGAAAGCAAGGCAGAATTGCAGGAAACAGATTTCAGGAGGTAGATTCGAATCGCCTTTAAAGCACAGGAAAAGCGGCAAAACCTCGACAATGATGCCCTTGGCCAAAAAGGGCGTATGCGTTTTTTCCTGAATATATTCAGGAAAAAACGCATACGCCCTTTTTGGCCAACCAAGCAACCTGGAAAGGCAAATCAGCGCTACAAAGAAGTCTCGCTTCCCATCGGTCAAAAGGGCCATGCTGAATAAAGTGTCAAAACCAGAAATGCAGGACAGGCCATGGAGAAATGGGAGCCTTGCTACGCTGATGGGCGGGCTGTAAATTGCCAACAGCCACTCTGGAGAAGTGTACGGTGTGTCCTGAAACATCTAAAAAACTCAGCTTAGAGAGCATAGGGCACTTCCACTCATGGGCGTATAAATTGGGAAAACTAAAAATCAGCAAGACACAGGCACCCCAAAGTTTAGGGCTGCTCTGTTGACAAGAACCTCCACTTCGTTACACCTGAAACATCCCAGGAAAGAGAAGAATGGATAAAGAAGTTGTGGTCCTTATGTACAATGGAATATCACTCAGCCATGAAATCAACGTCATAAGGCTAGGAGCAGCATGATGAGTGGATTTAGGTACGACGATTCTAAGTGAAATAAGTCACACAGAAAAAGACACTTATCATAAGATATCACTTACAGAGGGAATGTAAAAACCGCTACCCTTGAACTGAATTACAAAACAGAACAGAGTCGCACGTTTAGAAAACACACTATGGCTGCTTAACGGGAAAGGTGAGGTGGGGTGATGCATAAAACAAGGGTTTCAAATTAGCTCAGATACCGTTCCATAAACCCAATATGTAATAGACAAGACCTACTCCTTGCTCAGTGAACTGGACTCAACGCCCCCTATTCACCGCCCAAGAATATATCTGACTAGTAAGAATCTTAAAACCTATGTATTGATATCTCTCTGTAAGTGAGTCAAGTGGGTGTAAAGCAGCATAAACACAGCAGTGCAAAGCAGCTAAACCCTATTATAAAAATCAATTACTTTTAAAAACCCGTCAAACAAAGACAGTGAAAGAGAGAGAAATTCTTACAAAATTCGTTCAGGGGCTGCGATGCCACCTGGATTGACCATATCTAGACCCACAGCTGATTGAGACATAAGGGAGGACACTCTTGGGGCTGAGAGGTTTGGTGAGGTTGGGTGAGCTAACGCAGACCCTGTAAAGTAATACGGCGTGGTACCCATCCCATGGGTCCCAAATCTCCAGGTTCAAGGGCATCGTCCTACGTCGAAAACATGCACGAGAAACCCAGAAGATGGTACACCGTGTGACCGGGAAAGGTTTCTAAAACGCACCTCATTTCTCATCTCCTTGTGCTCCGGTTCGCCATTCCAGCCGCTTTACTAGCAATCTCCCTCCTTGGAGAATCAGCACCTTTAACCTCCTGTCCCGAACACGTTGCAATTTGTCCTGAGGATGAACGGGAAGAGGGGGAACCAATGAGAGACTAGCTCTAGGTGTTGGGACAGGCAGAGGTCACTCTATTTTCCCATCAGGAAGCAGAATTAACCACAGGCTCAGCCTGCCGCCCGGAGCCAGAATAGGGCCTGAAGCAATCCTGCGCTTTTGCGGCCAGCTCCCAAGAAAGCGAGTTGAAAAATGGAGCTCAGGGGCACTGCAATTCACAAACCTGCAGAGTTAGAAATGATAACTCTCGTCCACAAATATATGGAGGGAAGGCAACGAAGAGGATTTGAAAGCAAGGCAGAATTGCAGGAAACCGATTTCAGGAGGTAGATTCGAATCGCCTTTAAAGCACAGGAAAAGCGGCAAAACCTCGACAATGATGCCCTTGGCCAAAAAGGGCGTATGCGTTTTTTCCTGAATATATTCAGGAAAAAACGCATACGCCCTTTTTGGCCAACCAAGCAACCTGGAAAGGCAAATCAGCGCTACAAAGAAGTCTCGCTTCCCATCGGTCAAAAGGGCCATGCTGAATAAAGTGTCAAAACCAGAAATGCAGGACAGGCCATGGAGAAATGGGAGCCTTGCTACGCTGATGGGCGGGCTGTAAATTGCCAACAGCCACTCTGGAGAAGTGTACGGTGTGTCCTGAAACATCTAAAAAACTCAGCTTAGAGAGCATAGGGCACTTCCACTCATGGGCGTATAAATAGGGAAAACTAAAAATCAGCAAGACACAGGCACCCCAAAGTTTAGGGCTGCTCTGTTGACAAGAACCTCCACTTCGTTACACCTGAAACATCCCAGGAAAGAGAAGAATGGATAAAGAAGTTGTGGTCCTTATGTACAATGGAATATCACTCAGCCATGAAATCAACGTCATAAGGCTAGGAGCAGCATGATGAGTGGATTTAGGTACGACGATTCTAAGTGAAATAAGTCACACAGAAAAAGACACTTATCATAAGATATCACTTACAGAGAGAATGTAAAAACCGCTACCTTTGAACTGAATTACAAAACAGAACAGAGTCGCACGTTTAGAAAACACACTATGGCTGCTTAACGGGAAAGGTGAGGTGGGGTGATGCATAAAACAAGGGTTTCAAATTAGCTCAGATACCGTTCCATAAACCCAATATGTAATAGACCAGACCTACTCCTTGCTCAGTGAACTGGACTCAACGCCCCCTATTCACCGCCCAAGAATATATCTGACTAGTAAGAATCTTAAAACCTATGTATTGATATCTCTCTGTAAGTGAGTCAAGTGGGTGTAAAGCGGCATAAACACAGCAGTGCAAAGCAGCTAAACCCTATTATAAAAATCAATTACTTTTAAAAACCCGTGAAACAAAGACAGTGAAAGAGAGAGAAATTCTTACAAAATTCGTTCAGGGGCTGCGATGCCACCTGGATTGACCATATCTAGACCCACAGCTGATTGAGACATAAGGGAGGACACTCTTGGGGCTGAGAGGTTTGGTGAGGTTGGGTGAGCTAACGCAGACCCTGTAAAGTAATACGGCGTGGTACCCATCCCATGGGTCCCAAATCTCCAGGTTCAAGGGCATCGTCCTACGTCGAAAACATGCACGAGAAACCCAGAAGATGGTACACCGTGTGACCGGGAAAGGTTTCTAAAACGCACCTCATTTCTCATCTCCTTGTGCTCCGGTTCGCCATTCCAGCCGCTTTACTAGCAATCTCCCTCCTTGGAGAATCAGCACCTTTAACCTCCTGTTCCGAACACGTTGCAATTTGTCCTGAGGATGAACGGGAAGAGGGGGAACCAATGAGAGACTAGCTCTAGGTGTTGGGACAGGCACAGGTCACTCTATTTTCCCATCAGGAAGCAGAATTAACCACAGGCTCAGCCTGCCGCCCGGAGCCAGAATAGGGCCTGAAGCAATCCTGCGCTTTTGCGGCCAGCTCCCAAGAAAGCGAGTTGAAAAATGGAGCTCAGGGGCACTGCAATTCACAAACCTGCAGAGTTAGAAATGATAACTCTCGTCCACAAATATATGGAGGGAAGGCAACGAAGAGGATTTGAAAGCAAGGCAGAATTGCAGGAAACCGATTTCAGGAGGTAGATTCGAATCGCCTTTAAAGCACAGGAAAAGCGGCAAAACCTCGACAATGATGCCCTTGGCCAAAAAGGGCGTATGCGTTTTTTCCTGAATATATTCAGGAAAAAACGCATACGCCCTTTTTGGCCAACCAAGCAACCTGGAAAGGCAAATCAGCGCTACAAAGAAGTCTCGCTTCCCATCGGTCAAAAGGGCCATGCTGAATAAAGTGTCAAAACCAGAAATGCAGGACAGGCCATGGAGAAATGGGAGCCTTGCTACGCTGATGGGCGGGCTGTAAATTGCCAACAGCCACTCTGGAGAAGTGTACGGTGTGTCCTGAAACATCTAAAAAACTCAGCTTAGAGAGCATAGGGCACTTCCACTCATGGGCGTATAAATTGGGAAAACTAAAAATCAGCAAGACACAGGCACCCCAAAGTTTAGGGCTGCTCTGTTGACAAGAACCTCCACTTCGTTACACCTTAAACATCCCAGGAAAGAGAAGAATGGATAAAGAAGTTGTGGTCCTTATGTACAATGGAATATCACTCAGCCATGAAATCAACGTCATAAGGCTAGGAGCAGCATGATGAGTGGATTTAGGTACGACGATTCTAAGTGAAATAAGTCACACAGAAAAAGACACTTATCATAAGATATCACTTACAGAGAGAATGTAAAAACCGCTACCTTTGAACTGAATTACAAAACAGAACAGAGTCGCACGTTTAGAAAACACACTATGGCTGCTTAACGGGAAAGGTGAGGTGGGGTGATGCATAAAACAAGGGTTTCAAATTAGCTCAGATACCGTTCCATAAACCCAATATGTAATAGACCAGACCTACTCCTTGCTCAGTGAACTGGACTCAACGCCCCCTATTCACCGCCCAAGAATATATCTGACTAGTAAGAATCTTAAAACCTATGTATTGATATCTCTCTGTAAGTGAGTCAAGTGGGTGTAAAGCGGCATAAACACAGCAGTGCAAAGCAGCTAAACCCTATTATAAACATCAATTACTTTTAAAAACCCGTGAAACAAAGACAGTGAAAGAGAGAGAAATTCTTACAAAATTCGTTCAGGGGCTGCGATGCCACCTGGATTGACCATATCTAGACCCACAGCTGATTGAGACATAAGGGAGGACACTCTTGGGGCTGAGAGGTTTGGTGAGGTTGGGTGAGCTAACGCAGACCCTGTAAAGTAATACGGCGTGGTACCCATCCCATGGGTCCCAAATCTCCAGGTTCAAGGGCATCGTCCTACGTCGAAAACATGCACGAGAAACCCAGAAGATGGTACACCGTGTGACCGGGAAAGGTTTCTAAAACGCACCTCATTTCTCATCTCCTTGTGCTCCGGTTCGCCATTCCAGCCGCTTTACTAGCAATCTCCCTCCTTGGAGAATCAGCACCTTTAACCTCCTGTCCCGAACACGTTGCAATTTGTCCTGAGGATGAACGGGAAGAGGGGGAACCAATGAGAGACTAGCTCTAGGTGTTGGGACAGGCAGAGGTCACTCTATTTTCCCATCAGGAAGCAGAATTAACCACAGGCTCAGCCTGCCACCCGGAGCCAGAATAGGGCCTGAAGCAATCCTGCGCTTTTGCGGCCAGCTCCCAAGAAAGCGAGTTGAAAAATGGAGCTCAGGGGCACTGCAATTCACAAACCTGCAGAGTTAGAAATGATAACTCTCGTCCACAAATATATGGAGGGAAGGCAACGAAGAGGATTTGAAAGCAAGGCAGAATTGCAGGAAACCGATTTCAGGAGGTAGATTCGAATCGCCTTTAAAGCACAGGAAAAGCGGCAAAACCTCGACAATGATGCCCTTGGCCAAAAAGGGCGTTTGCGTTTTTTCCTGAATATATTCAGGAAAAAACGCATACGCCCTTTTTGGCCAACCAAGCAACCTGGAAAGGCAAATCAGCGCTACAAAGAAGTCTCGCTTCCCATCGGTCAAAAGGGCCATGCTGAATAAAGTGTCAAAACCAGAAATGCAGGACAGGCCATGGAGAAATGGGAGCCTTGCTACGCTGATGGGCGGGCTGTAAATTGCCAACAGCCACTCTGGAGAAGTGTACGGTGTGTCCTGAAACATCTAAAAAACTCAGCTTAGAGAGCATAGGGCACTTCCACTCATGGGCGTATAAATTGGGAAAACTAAAAATCAGCAAGACACAGGCACCCCAAAGTTTAGGGCTGCTCTGTTGACAAGAACCTCCACTTCGTTACACCTGAAACATCCCAGGAAAGAGAAGAATGGATAAAGAAGTTGTGGTCCTTATGTACAATGGAATATCACTCAGCCATGAAATCAACGTCATAAGGCTAGGAGCAGCATGATGAGTGGATTTAGGTACGACGATTCTAAGTGAAATAAGTCACACAGAAAAAGACACTTATCATAAGATATCACTTACAGAGGGAATGTAAAAACCGCTACCCTTGAACTGAATTACAAAACAGAACAGAGTCGCACGTTTAGAAAACACACTATGGCTGCTTAACGGGAAAGGTGAGGTGGGGTGATGCATAAAACAAGGGTTTCAAATTAGCTCAGATACCGTTCCATAAACCCAATATGTAATAGACCAGACCTACTCCTTGCTCAGTGAACTGGACTCAACGCCCCCTATTCACCGCCCAAGAATATATCTGACTAGTAAGAATCTTAAAACCTATGTATTGATATCTCTCTGTAAGTGAGTCAAGTGGGTGTAAAGCGGCATAAACACAGCAGTGCAAAGCAGCTAAACCCTATTATAAAAATCAATTACTTTTAAAAACCCGTCAAACAAAGACAGTGAAAGAGAGAGAAATTCTTACAAAATTCGTTCAGGGGCTGCGATGCCACCTGGATTGACCATATCTAGACCCACAGCTGATTGAGACATAAGGGAGGACACTCTTGGGGCTGAGAGGTTTGGTGAGGTTGGGTGAGCTAACGCAGACCCTGTAAAGTAATACGGCGTGGTACCCATCCCATGGGTCCCAAATCTCCAGGTTCAAGGGCATCGTCCTACGTCGAAAACATGCACGAGAAACCCAGAAGATGGTACACCGTGTGACCGGGAAAGGTTTCTAAAACGCACCTCATTTCTCATCTCCTTGTGCTCCGGTTCGCCATTCCAGCCGCTTTACTAGCAATCTCCCTCCTTGGAGAATCAGCACCTTTAACCTCCTGTTCCGAACACGTTGCAATTTGTCCTGAGGATGAACGGGAAGAGGGGGAACCAATGAGAGACTAGCTCTAGGTGTTGGGACAGGCAGAGGTCACTCTATTTTCCCATCAGGAAGCAGAATTAACCACAGGCTCAGCCTGCCGCCCGGAGCCAGAATAGGGCCTGAAGCAATCCTGCGCTTTTGCGGCCAGCTCCCAAGAAAGCGAGTTGAAAAATGGAGCTCAGGGGCACTGCAATTCACAAACATGCAGAGTTAGAAATGATAACTCTCGTCCACAAATATATGGAGGGAAGGCAACGAAGAGGATTTGAAAGCAAGGCAGAATTGCAGGAAACCGATTTCAGGAGGTAGATTCGAATCGCCTTTAAAGCACAGGAAAAGCGGCAAAACCTCGACAATGATGCCCTTGGCCAAAAAGGGCGTTTGCGTTTTTTCCTGAATATATTCAGGAAAAAACGCATACGCCCTTTTTGGCCAACCAAGCAACCTGGAAAGGCAAATCAGCGCTACAAAGAAGTCTCGCTTCCCATCGGTCAAAAGGGCCATGCTGAATAAAGTGTCAAAACCAGAAATGCAGGACAGGCCATGGAGAAATGGGAGCCTTGCTACGCTGATGGGCGGGCTGTAAATTGCCAACAGCCACTCTGGAGAAGTGTACGGTGTGTCCTGAAACATCTAAAAAACTCAGCTTAGAGAGCATAGGGCACTTCCACTCATGGGCGTATAAATTGGGAAAACTAAAAATCAGCAAGACACAGGCACCCCAAAGTTTAGGGCTGCTCTGTTGACAAGAACCTCCACTTCGTTACACCTTAAACATCCCAGGAAAGAGAAGAATGGATAAAGAAGTTGTGGTCCTTATGTACAATGGAATATCACTCAGCCATGAAATCAACGTCATAAGGCTAGGAGCAGCATGATGAGTGGATTTAGGTACGACGATTCTAAGTGAAATAAGTCACACAGAAAAAGACACTTATCATAAGATATCACTTACAGAGAGAATGTAAAAACCGCTACCCTTGAACTGAATTACAAAACAGAACAGAGTCGCACGTTTAGAAAACACACTATGGCTGCTTAACGGGAAAGGTGAGGTGGGGTGATGCATAAAACAAGGGTTTCAAATTAGCTCAGATACCGTTCCATAAACCCAATATGTAATAGACAAGACCTACTCCTTGCTCAGTGAACTGGACTCAACAACCCCTATTCACCGCCCAAGAATATATCTGACTAGTAAGAATCTTAAAACCTATGTATTGATATCTCTCTGTAAGTGAGTCAAGTGGGTGAAAAGCGGCATAAACACAGCAGTGCAAAGCAGCTAAACCCTATTATAAAAATCAATTACTTTTAAAAACCCGTGAAACAAAGACAGTGAAAGAGAGAGAAATTCTTACAAAATTCGTTCAGGGGCTGCGATGCCACCTGGATTGACCATATCTAGACCCACAGATGACTGAGACATAAGGGTGGACACTCTTGGGGCTGAGAGGTTTGGTGAGGTTGGGTGAGCAAACGCAGACCCTTTAAAGTAATACGGCGTGGTACCCATCCCATGGGTCCCAAATCTCCAGGGTCAAGGGCATCTTCCTACGTCGAAAACATGCACGAGAAACCCAGAAGATGGTACACCGTGTGACCGGGAAAGGTTTCTAAAACGCACCTCATTTCTCATCTCCTTGTGCTCCGGTTCGCCATTCCAGCCGCTTTACTAGCATTCTCCCTCCTTGGAGAATCAGCGCCTTTAACCTCCTGTTCCGTACACGTTGCAATTTGTCCTGAGGATGAACGGGAAGAGGGGGAACCAATGAGAGACTAGCTCTAGGTGTTGGGACAGGCACAGGTCACTCTATTTTCCCATCAGGTAGCAGAATTAACCACAGGCTCAGCCTGCCGCCCGGAGCCAGAATAGGGCCTGAAGCAATCCTGCGCTTTTGCGGCCAGCTCCCAAGAAAACGAGTTAAAAAATGGAGCTCAGGGGCACTGCAATTCACAAACCTGCAGAAGTAGAAATGATAACTCTCGTCCACAAATATATGGATGGAAGGCAACGATGAGGATTTGAAAGCAAGGCAGAATTGCAGGAAACAGATTTCAGGAGGTAGATTCGAATCGCCTTTAAAGCACAGGAAAAGCGGCAAAACCTCGACAATGATGCCCTTGGCCAAAAAGGGCGTATGCGTTTTTTCCTGAATATATTCAGGAAAAAACGCATACGCCCTTTTTGGCCAACCAAGCAACCTGGAAAGGCAAATCAGCGCTACAAAGAAGTCTCGCTTCCCATCGGTCAAAAGGGCCATGCTGAATAAAGTGTCAAAACCAGAAATGCAGGACAGGCCATGGAGAAATGGGAGCCTTGCTACGCTGATGGGCGGGCTGTAAATTGCCAACAGCCACTCTGGAGAAGTGTACGGTGTGTCCTGAAACATCTAAAAAACTCAGCTTAGAGAGCATAGGGCACTTCCACTCATGGGCGTATAAATTGGGAAAACTAAAAATCAGCAAGACACAGGCACCCCAAAGTTTAGGGCTGCTCTGTTGACAAGAACCTCCACTTCGTTACACCTGAAACATCCCAGGAAAGAGAAGAATGGATAAAGAAGTTGTGGTCCTTATGTACAATGGAATATCACTCAGCCATGAAATCAACGTCATAAGGCTAGGAGCAGCATGATGAGTGGATTTAGGTACGACGATTCTAAGTGAAATAAGTCACACAGAAAAAGACACTTATCATAAGATATCACTTACAGAGGGAATGTAAAAACCGCTACCCTTGAACTGAATTACAAAACAGAACAGAGTCGCACGTTTAGAAAACACACTATGGCTGCTTAACGGGAAAGGTGAGGTGGGGTGATGCATAAAACAAGGGTTTCAAATTAGCTCAGATACCGTTCCATAAACCCAATATGTAATAGACAAGACCTACTCCTTGCTCAGTGAACTGGACTCAACGCCCCCTATTCACCGCCCAAGAATATATCTGACTAGTAAGAATCTTAAAACCTATGTATTGATATCTCTCTGTAAGTGAGTCAAGTGGGTGTAAAGCAGCATAAACACAGCAGTGCAAAGCAGCTAAACCCTATTATAAAAATCAATTACTTTTAAAAACCCGTCAAACAAAGACAGTGAAAGAGAGAGAAATTCTTACAAAATTCGTTCAGGGGCTGCGATGCCACCTGGATTGACCATATCTAGACCCACAGCTGATTGAGACATAAGGGAGGACACTCTTGGGGCTGAGAGGTTTGGTGAGGTTGGGTGAGCTAACGCAGACCCTGTAAAGTAATACGGCGTGGTACCCATCCCATGGGTCCCAAATCTCCAGGTTCAAGGGCATCGTCCTACGTCGAAAACATGCACGAGAAACCCAGAAGATGGTACACCGTGTGACCGGGAAAGGTTTCTAAAACGCACCTCATTTCTCATCTCCTTGTGCTCCGGTTCGCCATTCCAGCCGCTTTACTAGCAATCTCCCTCCTTGGAGAATCAGCACCTTTAACCTCCTGTCCCGAACACGTTGCAATTTGTCCTGAGGATGAACGGGAAGAGGGGGAACCAATGAGAGACTAGCTCTAGGTGTTGGGACAGGCAGAGGTCACTCTATTTTCCCATCAGGAAGCAGAATTAACCACAGGCTCAGCCTGCCGCCCGGAGCCAGAATAGGGCCTGAAGCAATCCTGCGCTTTTGCGGCCAGCTCCCAAGAAAGCGAGTTGAAAAATGGAGCTCAGGGGCACTGCAATTCACAAACCTGCAGAGTTAGAAATGATAACTCTCGTCCACAAATATATGGAGGGAAGGCAACGAAGAGGATTTGAAAGCAAGGCAGAATTGCAGGAAACCGATTTCAGGAGGTAGATTCGAATCGCCTTTAAAGCACAGGAAAAGCGGCAAAACCTCGACAATGATGCCCTTGGCCAAAAAGGGCGTATGCGTTTTTTCCTGAATATATTCAGGAAAAAACGCATACGCCCTTTTTGGCCAACCAAGCAACCTGGAAAGGCAAATCAGCGCTACAAAGAAGTCTCGCTTCCCATCGGTCAAAAGGGCCATGCTGAATAAAGTGTCAAAACCAGAAATGCAGGACAGGCCATGGAGAAATGGGAGCCTTGCTACGCTGATGGGCGGGCTGTAAATTGCCAACAGCCACTCTGGAGAAGTGTACGGTGTGTCCTGAAACATCTAAAAAACTCAGCTTAGAGAGCATAGGGCACTTCCACTCATGGGCGTATAAATAGGGAAAACTAAAAATCAGCAAGACACAGGCACCCCAAAGTTTAGGGCTGCTCTGTTGACAAGAACCTCCACTTCGTTACACCTGAAACATCCCAGGAAAGAGAAGAATGGATAAAGAAGTTGTGGTCCTTATGTACAATGGAATATCACTCAGCCATGAAATCAACGTCATAAGGCTAGGAGCAGCATGATGAGTGGATTTAGGTACGACGATTCTAAGTGAAATAAGTCACACAGAAAAAGACACTTATCATAAGATATCACTTACAGAGAGAATGTAAAAACCGCTACCTTTGAACTGAATTACAAAACAGAACAGAGTCGCACGTTTAGAAAACACACTATGGCTGCTTAACGGGAAAGGTGAGGTGGGGTGATGCATAAAACAAGGGTTTCAAATTAGCTCAGATACCGTTCCATAAACCCAATATGTAATAGACCAGACCTACTCCTTGCTCAGTGAACTGGACTCAACGCCCCCTATTCACCGCCCAAGAATATATCTGACTAGTAAGAATCTTAAAACCTATGTATTGATATCTCTCTGTAAGTGAGTCAAGTGGGTGTAAAGCGGCATAAACACAGCAGTGCAAAGCAGCTAAACCCTATTATAAAAATCAATTACTTTTAAAAACCCGTGAAACAAAGACAGTGAAAGAGAGAGAAATTCTTACAAAATTCGTTCAGGGGCTGCGATGCCACCTGGATTGACCATATCTAGACCCACAGCTGATTGAGACATAAGGGAGGACACTCTTGGGGCTGAGAGGTTTGGTGAGGTTGGGTGAGCTAACGCAGACCCTGTAAAGTAATACGGCGTGGTACCCATCCCATGGGTCCCAAATCTCCAGGTTCAAGGGCATCGTCCTACGTCGAAAACATGCACGAGAAACCCAGAAGATGGTACACCGTGTGACCGGGAAAGGTTTCTAAAACGCACCTCATTTCTCATCTCCTTGTGCTCCGGTTCGCCATTCCAGCCGCTTTACTAGCAATCTCCCTCCTTGGAGAATCAGCACCTTTAACCTCCTGTTCCGAACACGTTGCAATTTGTCCTGAGGATGAACGGGAAGAGGGGGAACCAATGAGAGACTAGCTCTAGGTGTTGGGACAGGCACAGGTCACTCTATTTTCCCATCAGGAAGCAGAATTAACCACAGGCTCAGCCTGCCGCCCGGAGCCAGAATAGGGCCTGAAGCAATCCTGCGCTTTTGCGGCCAGCTCCCAAGAAAGCGAGTTGAAAAATGGAGCTCAGGGGCACTGCAATTCACAAACCTGCAGAGTTAGAAATGATAACTCTCGTCCACAAATATATGGAGGGAAGGCAACGAAGAGGATTTGAAAGCAAGGCAGAATTGCAGGAAACCGATTTCAGGAGGTAGATTCGAATCGCCTTTAAAGCACAGGAAAAGCGGCAAAACCTCGACAATGATGCCCTTGGCCAAAAAGGGCGTATGCGTTTTTTCCTGAATATATTCAGGAAAAAACGCATACGCCCTTTTTGGCCAACCAAGCAACCTGGAAAGGCAAATCAGCGCTACAAAGAAGTCTCGCTTCCCATCGGTCAAAAGGGCCATGCTGAATAAAGTGTCAAAACCAGAAATGCAGGACAGGCCATGGAGAAATGGGAGCCTTGCTACGCTGATGGGCGGGCTGTAAATTGCCAACAGCCACTCTGGAGAAGTGTACGGTGTGTCCTGAAACATCTAAAAAACTCAGCTTAGAGAGCATAGGGCACTTCCACTCATGGGCGTATAAATTGGGAAAACTAAAAATCAGCAAGACACAGGCACCCCAAAGTTTAGGGCTGCTCTGTTGACAAGAACCTCCACTTCGTTACACCTTAAACATCCCAGGAAAGAGAAGAATGGATAAAGAAGTTGTGGTCCTTATGTACAATGGAATATCACTCAGCCATGAAATCAACGTCATAAGGCTAGGAGCAGCATGATGAGTGGATTTAGGTACGACGATTCTAAGTGAAATAAGTCACACAGAAAAAGACACTTATCATAAGATATCACTTACAGAGAGAATGTAAAAACCGCTACCTTTGAACTGAATTACAAAACAGAACAGAGTCGCACGTTTAGAAAACACACTATGGCTGCTTAACGGGAAAGGTGAGGTGGGGTGATGCATAAAACAAGGGTTTCAAATTAGCTCAGATACCGTTCCATAAACCCAATATGTAATAGACCAGACCTACTCCTTGCTCAGTGAACTGGACTCAACGCCCCCTATTCACCGCCCAAGAATATATCTGACTAGTAAGAATCTTAAAACCTATGTATTGATATCTCTCTGTAAGTGAGTCAAGTGGGTGTAAAGCGGCATAAACACAGCAGTGCAAAGCAGCTAAACCCTATTATAAACATCAATTACTTTTAAAAACCCGTGAAACAAAGACAGTGAAAGAGAGAGAAATTCTTACAAAATTCGTTCAGGGGCTGCGATGCCACCTGGATTGACCATATCTAGACCCACAGCTGATTGAGACATAAGGGAGGACACTCTTGGGGCTGAGAGGTTTGGTGAGGTTGGGTGAGCTAACGCAGACCCTGTAAAGTAATACGGCGTGGTACCCATCCCATGGGTCCCAAATCTCCAGGTTCAAGGGCATCGTCCTACGTCGAAAACATGCACGAGAAACCCAGAAGATGGTACACCGTGTGACCGGGAAAGGTTTCTAAAACGCACCTCATTTCTCATCTCCTTGTGCTCCGGTTCGCCATTCCAGCCGCTTTACTAGCAATCTCCCTCCTTGGAGAATCAGCACCTTTAACCTCCTGTCCCGAACACGTTGCAATTTGTCCTGAGGATGAACGGGAAGAGGGGGAACCAATGAGAGACTAGCTCTAGGTGTTGGGACAGGCAGAGGTCACTCTATTTTCCCATCAGGAAGCAGAATTAACCACAGGCTCAGCCTGCCACCCGGAGCCAGAATAGGGCCTGAAGCAATCCTGCGCTTTTGCGGCCAGCTCCCAAGAAAGCGAGTTGAAAAATGGAGCTCAGGGGCACTGCAATTCACAAACCTGCAGAGTTAGAAATGATAACTCTCGTCCACAAATATATGGAGGGAAGGCAACGAAGAGGATTTGAAAGCAAGGCAGAATTGCAGGAAACCGATTTCAGGAGGTAGATTCGAATCGCCTTTAAAGCACAGGAAAAGCGGCAAAACCTCGACAATGATGCCCTTGGCCAAAAAGGGCGTATGCGTTTTTTCCTGAATATATTCAGGAAAAAACGCATACGCCCTTTTTGGCCAACCAAGCAACCTGGAAAGGCAAATCAGCGCTACAAAGAAGTCTCGCTTCCCATCGGTCAAAAGGGCCATGCTGAATAAAGTGTCAAAACCAGAAATGCAGGACAGGCCATGGAGAAATGGGAGCCTTGCTACGCTGATGGGCGGGCTGTAAATTGCCAACAGCCACTCTGGAGAAGTGTACGGTGTGTCCTGAAACATCTAAAAAACTCAGCTTAGAGAGCATAGGGCACTTCCACTCATGGGCGTATAAATTGGGAAAACTAAAAATCAGCAAGACACAGGCACCCCAAAGTTTAGGGCTGCTCTGTTGACAAGAACCTCCACTTCGTTACACCTTAAACATCCCAGGAAAGAGAAGAATGGATAAAGAAGTTGTGGTCCTTATGTACAATGGAATATCACTCAGCCATGAAATCAACGTCATAAGGCTAGGAGCAGCATGATGAGTGGATTTAGGTACGACGATTCTAAGTGAAATAAGTCACACAGAAAAAGACACTTATCATAAGATATCACTTACAGAGAGAATGTAAAAACCGCTACCTTTGAACTGAATTACAAAACAGAACAGAGTCGCACGTTTAGAAAACACACTATGGCTGCTTAACGGGAAAGGTGAGGTGGGGTGATGCATAAAACAAGGGTTTCAAATTAGCTCAGATACCGTTCCATAAACCCAATATGTAATAGACAAGACCTACTCCTTGCTCAGTGAACTGGACTCAACGCCCCCTATTCACCGCCCAAGAATATATCTGACTAGTAAGAATCTTAAAACCTATGTATTGATATCTCTCTGTAAGTGAGTCAAGTGGGTGTAAAGCGGCATAAACACAGCAGTGCAAAGCAGCTAAACCCTATTATAAAAATCAATTACTTTTAAAAACCCGTGAAACAAAGACAGTGAAAGAGAGAGAAATTCTTACAAAATTCGTTCAGGGGCTGCGATGCCACCTGGATTGACCATATCTAGACCCACAGCTGATTGAGACATAAGGGAGGACACTCTTGGGGCTGAGAGGTTTGGTGAGGTTGGGTGAGCTAACGCAGACCCTGTAAAGTAATACGGCGTGGTACCCATCCCATGGGTCCCAAATCTCCAGGTTCAAGGGCATCGTCCTACGTCGAAAACATGCACGAGAAACCCAGAAGATGGTACACCGTGTGACCGGGAAAGGTTTCTAAAACGCACCTCATTTCTCATCTCCTTGTGCTCCGGTTCGCCATTCTAGCCGCTTTACTAGCAATCTCCCTCCTTGGAGAATCAGCACCTTTAACCTCCTGTTCCGAACACGTTGCAATTTGTCCTGAGGATGAACGGGAAGAGGGGGAACCAATGAGAGACTAGCTCTAGGTGTTGGGACAGGCACAGGTCACTCTATTTTCCCATCAGGAAGCAGAATTAACCACAGGCTCAGCCTGCCGCCCGGAGCCAGAATAGGGCCTGAAGCAATCCTGCGCTTTTGCGGCCAGCTCCCAAGAAAGCGAGTTGAAAAATGGAGCTCAGGGGCACTGCAATTCACAAACCTGCAGAGTTAGAAATGATAACTCTCGTCCACAAATATATGGAGGGAAGGCAACGAAGAGGATTTGAAAGCAAGGCAGAATTGCAGGAAACCGATTTCAGGAGGTAGATTCGAATCGCCTTTAAAGCACAGGAAAAGCGGCAAAACCTCGACAATGATGCCCTTGGCCAAAAAGGGCGTATGCGTTTTTTCCTGAATATATTCAGGAAAAAACGCATACGCCCTTTTTGGCCAACCAAGCAACCTGGAAAGGCAAATCAGCGCTACAAAGAAGTCTCGCTTCCCATCGGTCAAAAGGGCCATGCTGAATAAAGTGTCAAAACCAGAAATGCAGGACAGGCCATGGAGAAATGGGAGCCTTGCTACGCTGATGGGCGGGCTGTAAATTGCCAACAGCCACTCTGGAGAAGTGTACGGTGTGTCCTGAAACATCTAAAAAACTCAGCTTAGAGAGCATAGGGCACTTCCACTCATGGGCGTATAAATTGGGAAAACTAAAAATCAGCAAGACACAGGCACCCCAAAGTTTAGGGCTGCTCTGTTGACAAGAACCTCCACTTCGTTACACCTGAAACATCCCAGGAAAGAGAAGAATGGATAAAGAAGTTGTGGTCCTTATGTACAATGGAATATCACTCAGCCATGAAATCAACGTCATAAGGCTAGGAGCAGCATGATGAGTGGATTTAGGTACGACGATTCTAAGTGAAATAAGTCACACAGAAAAAGACACTTATCATAAGATATCACTTACAGAGGGAATGTAAAAACCGCTACCCTTGAACTGAATTACAAAACAGAACAGAGTCGCACGTTTAGAAAACACACTATGGCTGCTTAACGGGAAAGGTGAGGTGGGGTGATGCATAAAACAAGGGTTTCAAATTAGCTCAGATACCGTTCCATAAACCCAATATGTAATAGACAAGACCTACTCCTTGCTCAGTGAACTGGACTCAACGCCCCCTATTCACCGCCCAAGAATATATCTGACTAGTAAGAATCTTAAAACCTATGTATTGATATCTCTCTGTAAGTGAGTCAAGTGGGTGTAAAGCAGCATAAACACAGCAGTGCAAAGCAGCTAAACCCTATTATAAAAATCAATTACTTTTAAAAACCCGTCAAACAAAGACAGTGAAAGAGAGAGAAATTCTTACAAAATTCGTTCAGGGGCTGCGATGCCACCTGGATTGACCATATCTAGACCCACAGCTGATTGAGACATAAGGGAGGACACTCTTGGGGCTGAGAGGTTTGGTGAGGTTGGGTGAGCTAACGCAGACCCTGTAAAGTAATACGGCGTGGTACCCATCCCATGGGTCCCAAATCTCCAGGTTCAAGGGCATCGTCCTACGTCGAAAACATGCACGAGAAACCCAGAAGATGGTACACCGTGTGACCGGGAAAGGTTTCTAAAACGCACCTCATTTCTCATCTCCTTGTGCTCCGGTTCGCCATTCCAGCCGCTTTACTAGCAATCTCCCTCCTTGGAGAATCAGCACCTTTAACCTCCTGTCCCGAACACGTTGCAATTTGTCCTGAGGATGAACGGGAAGAGGGGGAACCAATGAGAGACTAGCTCTAGGTGTTGGGACAGGCAGAGGTCACTCTATTTTCCCATCAGGAAGCAGAATTAACCACAGGCTCAGCCTGCCGCCCGGAGCCAGAATAGGGCCTGAAGCAATCCTGCGCTTTTGCGGCCAGCTCCCAAGAAAGCGAGTTGAAAAATGGAGCTCAGGGGCACTGCAATTCACAAACCTGCAGAGTTAGAAATGATAACTCTCGTCCACAAATATATGGAGGGAAGGCAACGAAGAGGATTTGAAAGCAAGGCAGAATTGCAGGAAACCGATTTCAGGAGGTAGATTCGAATCGCCTTTAAAGCACAGGAAAAGCGGCAAAACCTCGACAATGATGCCCTTGGCCAAAAAGGGCGTATGCGTTTTTTCCTGAATATATTCAGGAAAAAACGCATACGCCCTTTTTGGCCAACCAAGCAACCTGGAAAGGCAAATCAGCGCTACAAAGAAGTCTCGCTTCCCATCGGTCAAAAGGGCCATGCTGAATAAAGTGTCAAAACCAGAAATGCAGGACAGGCCATGGAGAAATGGGAGCCTTGCTACGCTGATGGGCGGGCTGTAAATTGCCAACAGCCACTCTGGAGAAGTGTACGGTGTGTCCTGAAACATCTAAAAAACTCAGCTTAGAGAGCATAGGGCACTTCCACTCATGGGCGTATAAATAGGGAAAACTAAAAATCAGCAAGACACAGGCACCCCAAAGTTTAGGGCTGCTCTGTTGACAAGAACCTCCACTTCGTTACACCTGAAACATCCCAGGAAAGAGAAGAATGGATAAAGAAGTTGTGGTCCTTATGTACAATGGAATATCACTCAGCCATGAAATCAACGTCATAAGGCTAGGAGCAGCATGATGAGTGGATTTAGGTACGACGATTCTAAGTGAAATAAGTCACACAGAAAAAGACACTTATCATAAGATATCACTTACAGAGAGAATGTAAAAACCGCTACCTTTGAACTGAATTACAAAACAGAACAGAGTCGCACGTTTAGAAAACACACTATGGCTGCTTAACGGGAAAGGTGAGGTGGGGTGATGCATAAAACAAGGGTTTCAAATTAGCTCAGATACCGTTCCATAAACCCAATATGTAATAGACCAGACCTACTCCTTGCTCAGTGAACTGGACTCAACGCCCCCTATTCACCGCCCAAGAATATATCTGACTAGTAAGAATCTTAAAACCTATGTATTGATATCTCTCTGTAAGTGAGTCAAGTGGGTGTAAAGCGGCATAAACACAGCAGTGCAAAGCAGCTAAACCCTATTATAAAAATCAATTACTTTTAAAAACCCGTGAAACAAAGACAGTGAAAGAGAGAGAAATTCTTACAAAATTCGTTCAGGGGCTGCGATGCCACCTGGATTGACCATATCTAGACCCACAGCTGATTGAGACATAAGGGAGGACACTCTTGGGGCTGAGAGGTTTGGTGAGGTTGGGTGAGCTAACGCAGACCCTGTAAAGTAATACGGCGTGGTACCCATCCCATGGGTCCCAAATCTCCAGGTTCAAGGGCATCGTCCTACGTCGAAAACATGCACGAGAAACCCAGAAGATGGTACACCGTGTGACCGGGAAAGGTTTCTAAAACGCACCTCATTTCTCATCTCCTTGTGCTCCGGTTCGCCATTCCAGCCGCTTTACTAGCAATCTCCCTCCTTGGAGAATCAGCACCTTTAACCTCCTGTTCCGAACACGTTGCAATTTGTCCTGAGGATGAACGGGAAGAGGGGGAACCAATGAGAGACTAGCTCTAGGTGTTGGGACAGGCACAGGTCACTCTATTTTCCCATCAGGAAGCAGAATTAACCACAGGCTCAGCCTGCCGCCCGGAGCCAGAATAGGGCCTGAAGCAATCCTGCGCTTTTGCGGCCAGCTCCCAAGAAAGCGAGTTGAAAAATGGAGCTCAGGGGCACTGCAATTCACAAACCTGCAGAGTTAGAAATGATAACTCTCGTCCACAAATATATGGAGGGAAGGCAACGAAGAGGATTTGAAAGCAAGGCAGAATTGCAGGAAACCGATTTCAGGAGGTAGATTCGAATCGCCTTTAAAGCACAGGAAAAGCGGCAAAACCTCGACAATGATGCCCTTGGCCAAAAAGGGCGTATGCGTTTTTTCCTGAATATATTCAGGAAAAAACGCATACGCCCTTTTTGGCCAACCAAGCAACCTGGAAAGGCAAATCAGCGCTACAAAGAAGTCTCGCTTCCCATCGGTCAAAAGGGCCATGCTGAATAAAGTGTCAAAACCAGAAATGCAGGACAGGCCATGGAGAAATGGGAGCCTTGCTACGCTGATGGGCGGGCTGTAAATTGCCAACAGCCACTCTGGAGAAGTGTACGGTGTGTCCTGAAACATCTAAAAAACTCAGCTTAGAGAGCATAGGGCACTTCCACTCATGGGCGTATAAATTGGGAAAACTAAAAATCAGCAAGACACAGGCACCCCAAAGTTTAGGGCTGCTCTGTTGACAAGAACCTCCACTTCGTTACACCTTAAACATCCCAGGAAAGAGAAGAATGGATAAAGAAGTTGTGGTCCTTATGTACAATGGAATATCACTCAGCCATGAAATCAACGTCATAAGGCTAGGAGCAGCATGATGAGTGGATTTAGGTACGACGATTCTAAGTGAAATAAGTCACACAGAAAAAGACACTTATCATAAGATATCACTTACAGAGAGAATGTAAAAACCGCTACCTTTGAACTGAATTACAAAACAGAACAGAGTCGCACGTTTAGAAAACACACTATGGCTGCTTAACGGGAAAGGTGAGGTGGGGTGATGCATAAAACAAGGGTTTCAAATTAGCTCAGATACCGTTCCATAAACCCAATATGTAATAGACCAGACCTACTCCTTGCTCAGTGAACTGGACTCAACGCCCCCTATTCACCGCCCAAGAATATATCTGACTAGTAAGAATCTTAAAACCTATGTATTGATATCTCTCTGTAAGTGAGTCAAGTGGGTGTAAAGCGGCATAAACACAGCAGTGCAAAGCAGCTAAACCCTATTATAAACATCAATTACTTTTAAAAACCCGTGAAACAAAGACAGTGAAAGAGAGAGAAATTCTTACAAAATTCGTTCAGGGGCTGCGATGCCACCTGGATTGACCATATCTAGACCCACAGCTGATTGAGACATAAGGGAGGACACTCTTGGGGCTGAGAGGTTTGGTGAGGTTGGGTGAGCTAACGCAGACCCTGTAAAGTAATACGGCGTGGTACCCATCCCATGGGTCCCAAATCTCCAGGTTCAAGGGCATCGTCCTACGTCGAAAACATGCACGAGAAACCCAGAAGATGGTACACCGTGTGACCGGGAAAGGTTTCTAAAACGCACCTCATTTCTCATCTCCTTGTGCTCCGGTTCGCCATTCCAGCCGCTTTACTAGCAATCTCCCTCCTTGGAGAATCAGCACCTTTAACCTCCTGTCCCGAACACGTTGCAATTTGTCCTGAGGATGAACGGGAAGAGGGGGAACCAATGAGAGACTAGCTCTAGGTGTTGGGACAGGCAGAGGTCACTCTATTTTCCCATCAGGAAGCAGAATTAACCACAGGCTCAGCCTGCCACCCGGAGCCAGAATAGGGCCTGAAGCAATCCTGCGCTTTTGCGGCCAGCTCCCAAGAAAGCGAGTTGAAAAATGGAGCTCAGGGGCACTGCAATTCACAAACCTGCAGAGTTAGAAATGATAACTCTCGTCCACAAATATATGGAGGGAAGGCAACGAAGAGGATTTGAAAGCAAGGCAGAATTGCAGGAAACCGATTTCAGGAGGTAGATTCGAATCGCCTTTAAAGCACAGGAAAAGCGGCAAAACCTCGACAATGATGCCCTTGGCCAAAAAGGGCGTATGCGTTTTTTCCTGAATATATTCAGGAAAAAACGCATACGCCCTTTTTGGCCAACCAAGCAACCTGGAAAGGCAAATCAGCGCTACAAAGAAGTCTCGCTTCCCATCGGTCAAAAGGGCCATGCTGAATAAAGTGTCAAAACCAGAAATGCAGGACAGGCCATGGAGAAATGGGAGCCTTGCTACGCTGATGGGCGGGCTGTAAATTGCCAACAGCCACTCTGGAGAAGTGTACGGTGTGTCCTGAAACATCTAAAAAACTCAGCTTAGAGAGCATAGGGCACTTCCACTCATGGGCGTATAAATTGGGAAAACTAAAAATCAGCAAGACACAGGCACCCCAAAGTTTAGGGCTGCTCTGTTGACAAGAACCTCCACTTCGTTACACCTTAAACATCCCAGGAAAGAGAAGAATGGATAAAGAAGTTGTGGTCCTTATGTACAATGGAATATCACTCAGCCATGAAATCAACGTCATAAGGCTAGGAGCAGCATGATGAGTGGATTTAGGTACGACGATTCTAAGTGAAATAAGTCACACAGAAAAAGACACTTATCATAAGATATCACTTACAGAGAGAATGTAAAAACCGCTACCTTTGAACTGAATTACAAAACAGAACAGAGTCGCACGTTTAGAAAACACACTATGGCTGCTTAACGGGAAAGGTGAGGTGGGGTGATGCATAAAACAAGGGTTTCAAATTAGCTCAGATACCGTTCCATAAACCCAATATGTAATAGACAAGACCTACTCCTTGCTCAGTGAACTGGACTCAACGCCCCCTATTCACCGCCCAAGAATATATCTGACTAGTAAGAATCTTAAAACCTATGTATTGATATCTCTCTGTAAGTGAGTCAAGTGGGTGTAAAGCGGCATAAACACAGCAGTGCAAAGCAGCTAAACCCTATTATAAAAATCAATTACTTTTAAAAACCCGTGAAACAAAGACAGTGAAAGAGAGAGAAATTCTTACAAAATTCGTTCAGGGGCTGCGATGCCACCTGGATTGACCATATCTAGACCCACAGCTGATTGAGACATAAGGGAGGACACTCTTGGGGCTGAGAGGTTTGGTGAGGTTGGGTGAGCTAACGCAGACCCTGTAAAGTAATACGGCGTGGTACCCATCCCATGGGTCCCAAATCTCCAGGTTCAAGGGCATCGTCCTACGTCGAAAACATGCACGAGAAACCCAGAAGATGGTACACCGTGTGACCGGGAAAGGTTTCTAAAACGCACCTCATTTCTCATCTCCTTGTGCTCCGGTTCGCCATTCTAGCCGCTTTACTAGCAATCTCCCTCCTTGGAGAATCAGCACCTTTAACCTCCTGTTCCGAACACGTTGCAATTTGTCCTGAGGATGAACGGGAAGAGGGGGAACCAATGAGAGACTAGCTCTAGGTGTTGGGACAGGCACAGGTCACTCTATTTTCCCATCAGGAAGCAGAATTAACCACAGGCTCAGCCTGCCGCCCGGAGCCAGAATAGGGCCTGAAGCAATCCTGCGCTTTTGCGGCCAGCTCCCAAGAAAGCGAGTTGAAAAATGGAGCTCAGGGGCACTGCAATTCACAAACCTGCAGAGTTAGAAATGATAACTCTCGTCCACAAATATATGGAGGGAAGGCAACGAAGAGGATTTGAAAGCAAGGCAGAATTGCAGGAAACCGATTTCAGGAGGTAGATTCGAATCGCCTTTAAAGCACAGGAAAAGCGGCAAAACCTCGACAATGATGCCCTTGGCCAAAAAGGGCGTATGCGTTTTTTCCTGAATATATTCAGGAAAAAACGCATACGCCCTTTTTGGCCAACCAAGCAACCTGGAAAGGCAAATCAGCGCTACAAAGAAGTCTCGCTTCCCATCGGTCAAAAGGGCCATGCTGAATAAAGTGTCAAAACCAGAAATGCAGGACAGGCCATGGAGAAATGGGAGCCTTGCTACGCTGATGGGCGGGCTGTAAATTGCCAACAGCCACTCTGGAGAAGTGTACGGTGTGTCCTGAAACATCTAAAAAACTCAGCTTAGAGAGCATAGGGCACTTCCACTCATGGGCGTATAAATTGGGAAAACTAAAAATCAGCAAGACACAGGCACCCCAAAGTTTAGGGCTGCTCTGTTGACAAGAACCTCCACTTCGTTACACCTTAAACATCCCAGGAAAGAGAAGAATGGATAAAGAAGTTGTGGTCCTTATGTACAATGGAATATCACTCAGCCATGAAATCAACGTCATAAGGCTAGGAGCAGCATGATGAGTGGATTTAGGTACGACGATTCTAAGTGAAATAAGTCACACAGAAAAAGACACTTATCATAAGATATCACTTACAGAGAGAATGTAAAAACCGCTACCTTTGAACTGAATTACAAAACAGAACAGAGTCGCACGTTTAGAAAACACACTATGGCTGCTTAACGGGAAAGGTGAGGTGGGGTGATGCATAAAACAAGGGTTTCAAATTAGCTCAGATACCGTTCCATAAACCCAATATGTAATAGACCAGACCTACTCCTTGCTCAGTGAACTGGACTCAACGCCCCCTATTCACCGCCCAAGAATATATCTGACTAGTAAGAATCTTAAAACCTATGTATTGATATCTCTCTGTAAGTGAGTCAAGTGGGTGTAAAGCGGCATAAACACAGCAGTGCAAAGCAGCTAAACCCTATTATAAACATCAATTACTTTTAAAAACCCGTGAAACAAAGACAGTGAAAGAGAGAGAAATTCTTACAAAATTCGTTCAGGGGCTGCGATGCCACCTGGATTGACCATATCTAGACCCACAGCTGATTGAGACATAAGGGAGGACACTCTTGGGGCTGAGAGGTTTGGTGAGGTTGGGTGAGCTAACGCAGACCCTGTAAAGTAATACGGCGTGGTACCCATCCCATGGGTCCCAAATCTCCAGGTTCAAGGGCATCGTCCTACGTCGAAAACATGCACGAGAAACCCAGAAGATGGTACACCGTGTGACCGGGAAAGGTTTCTAAAACGCACCTCATTTCTCATCTCCTTGTGCTCCGGTTCGCCATTCCAGCCGCTTTACTAGCAATCTCCCTCCTTGGAGAATCAGCACCTTGAACCTCCTGTCCCGAACACGTTGCAATTTGTCCTGAGGATGAACGGGAAGAGGGGGAACCAATGAGAGACTAGCTCTAGGTGTTGGGACAGGCAGAGGTCACTCTATTTTCCCATCAGGAAGCAGAATTAACCACAGGCTCAGCCTGCCGCCCGGAGCCAGAATAGGGCCTGAAGCAATCCTGCGCTTTTGCGGCCAGCTCCCAAGAAAGCGAGTTGAAAAATGGAGCTCAGGGGCACTGCAATTCACAAACCTGCAGAGTTAGAAATGATAACTCTCGTCCACAAATATATGGAGGGAAGGCAACGAAGAGGATTTGAAAGCAAGGCAGAATTGCAGGAAACCGATTTCAGGAGGTAGATTCGAATCGCCTTTAAAGCACAGGAAAAGCGGCAAAACCTCGACAATGATGCCCTTGTCCAAAAAGGGCGTATGCGTTTTTTCTTGAATATATTCAGGAAAAAACGCATACGCCCTTTTTGGCCAACCAAGCAACCTGGAAAGGCAAATCAGCGCTACAAAGAAGTCTCGCTTCCCATCGGTCAAAAGGGCCATGCTGAATAAAGTGTCAAAACCAGAAATGCAGGACAGGCCATGGAGAAATGGGAGCCTTGCTACGCTGATGGGCGGGCTGTAAATTGCCAACAGCCACTCTGGAGAAGTGTACGGTGTGTCCTGAAACATCTAAAAAACTCAGCTTAGAGAGCATAGGGCACTTCCACTCATGGGCGTATAAATTGGGAAAACTAAAAATCAGCAAGACACAGGCACCCCAAAGTTTAGGGCTGCTCTGTTGACAAGAACCTCCACTTCGTTACACCTTAAACATCCCAGGAAAGAGAAGAATGGATAAAGAAGTTGTGGTCCTTATGTACAATGGAATATCACTCAGCCATGAAATCAACGTCATAAGGCTAGGAGCAGCATGATGAGTGGATTTAGGTACGACGATTCTAAGTGAAATAAGTCACGCAGAAAAAGACACTTATCATAAGATATCACTTACAGAGGGAATGTAAAAACCGCTACCCTTGAACTGAATTACAAAACAGAACAGAGTCGCACGTTTAGAAAACACACTATGGCTGCTTAACGGGAAAGGTGAGGTGGGGTGATGCATAAAACAAGGGTTTCAAATTAGCTCAGATACCGTTCCATAAACCCAATATGTAATAGACCAGACCTACTCCTTGCTCAGTGAACTGGACTCAACGCCCCCTATTCACCGCCCAAGAACATATCTGACTAGTAAAAATCTTAAAACCTATGTATTGATATCTCTCTGTAAGTGAGTCAAGTGGGTGTAAAGCGGCATAAACACAGCAGTGCAAAGCAGCTAAACCCCATTATAAAAATCAATTACTTTTAAAAACCCGTGAAACAAAGACAGTGAAAGAGAGAGAAATTCTTACAAAATTCGTTCAGGGGCTGCGATGCCACCTGGATTGACCATATCTAGACCCACAGCTGATTAAGACATAAGGGAGGACACTCTTGGGGCTGAGAGGTTTGGTGAGGTTGGGTGAGCTAACGCAGACCCTGTAAAGTAATACGGCGTGGTACCCATCCCATGGGTCCCAAATCTCCAGGTTCAAGGGCATCGTCCTACGTCGAAAACATGCACGAGAAACCCAGAAGATGGTACACCGTGTGACCGGGAAAGGTTTCTAAAACGCACCTCATTTCTCATCTCCTTGTGCTCCGGTTCGCCATTCCAGCCGCTTTACTAGCAATCTCCCTCCTTGGAGAATCAGCACCTTTAACCTCCTGTTCCGAACACGTTGCAATTTGTCCTGAGGATGAACGGGAAGAGGGGGAACCAATGAGAGACTAGCTCTAGGTGTTGGGACAGGCAGAGGTCACTCTATTTTCCCATCAGGAAGCAGAATTAACCACAGGCTCAGCCTGCCGCCCGGAGCCAGAATAGGGCCTGAAGCAATCCTGCGCTTTTGCGGCCAGCTCCCAAGAAAGCGAGTTGAAAAATGGAGCTCAGGGGCACTGCAATTCACAAACCTGCAGAGTTAGAAATGATAACTCTCGTCCACAAATATATGGAGGGAAGGCAACGAAGAGGATTTGAAAGCAAGGCAGAATTGCAGGAAACCGATTTCAGGAGGTAGATTCGAATCGCCTTTAAAGCACAGGAAAAGCGGCAAAACCTCGACAATGATGCCCTTGGCCAAAAAGGGCGTATGCGTTTTTTCCTGAATATATTCAGGAAAAAACGCATACGCCCTTTTTGGCCAACCAAGCAACCTGGAAAGGCAAATCAGCGCTACAAAGAAGTCTCGCTTCCCATCGGTCAAAAGGGCCATGCTGAATAAAGTGTCAAAACCAGAAATGCAGGACAGGCCATGGAGAAATGGGAGCCTTGCTACGCTGATGGGCGGGCTGTAAATTGCCAACAGCCACTCTGGAGAAGTGTACGGTGTGTCCTGAAACATCTAAAAAACTCAGCTTAGAGAGCATAGGGCACTTCCACTCATGGGCGTATAAATTGGGAAAACTAAAAATCAGCAAGACACAGGCACCCCAAAGTTTAGGGCTGCTGTGTTGAAAAGAAACTCCACTTCGTTCCACCTGAAATATCCCAGGAAAGAGAAGAATGGATAAAGAAGTTGTGGTCCTTATGTACAATGGAATATCACTCAGCCATGAAATCAACGTCATAAGGCTAGGAGCAGCATGATGAGTGGATTTAGGTACGACGATTCTAAGTGAAATAAGTCACACAGAAAAAGACACTTATCATAAGATATCACTTATAGAGGGAATGTAAAAACCGCTACCCTTGAACTGAATTACAAAACAGAACAGAGTCGCACGTTTAGAAAACACACTATGGCTGCTTAACGGGAAAGGTGAGGTGGGGTGATGCATAAAACAAGGGTTTCAAATTAGCTCAGATACCGTTCCATAAACCCAATATGTAATAGACAAGACCTACTCCTTGCTCAGTGAACTGGACTCAACGCCCCCTATTCACCGCCCAAGAATATATCTGACTAGTAAGAATCTTAAAACCTATGTATTGATATCTCTCTGTAAGTGAGTCAAGTGGGTGTAAAGCGGCATAAACACAGCAGTGCAAAGCAGCTAAACCCCATTATAAAAATCAATTACTTTTAAAAACCTGTGAAACAAAGACAGTGAAAGAGAGAGAAATTCTTACAAAATTCGTTCAGGGGCTGCGATGCCAGCTGGATTGACCATATCTAGACCCACAGATGACTGAGACATAAGGGTGGACACTCTTGGGGCTGAGAGGTTTCTAGAGGTTGGGTGAGCAAACGCAGACCCTTTAAAGTAATACGGCGTGGTACCCATCCCATGGGTCCCAAATCTCCAGGTTCAAGGGCATCGTCCTACGTCGAAAACATGCACGAGAAACCCAGAAGATGGTACACCGTGTGACCGGGAAAGGTTTCTAAAACACACCTCATTTCTCATCTCCTTGTGCTCCGGTTCGCCATTCCAGCCGCTTTACTAGCAATCACCCTCCTGGGAGAATCAGCACCTTTAACCTCCTGTTCCGTACACGTTGCAATTTGTCCTGAGGATGAACGGGAAGAGGGGGAACCAATGAGAGACTAGCTCTAGGTGTTGGGACAGGCACAGGTCACTCTATTTTCCCATCAGGAAGAAGAATTAACCACAGGCTCAGCCTGCCGCCCGGAGCCAGAATAGGGCCTGAAGCAATCCTGCGCTTTTGCGGCCAGCTCCCAAGAAAGCGAGTTGAAAAATGGAGCTCAGGGGCACTGCAATTCACAAACCTGCAGAGTTAGAAATGATAACTCTCGTCCACAAATATATGGAGGGAAGGCTACGAAGAGGATTTGAAAGCAAGGTAGAATTGCAGGAAACAGATTTCAGGAGGTAGATTCGAATCGCCTTTAAAGCACAGGAAAAGCGGCAAAACCTCGACAATGATGCCCTTGTCCAAAAAGGGTGTATGCGTTTTTTCCTGAATATATTCAGGAAAAAACGCATACGCCCTTTTTGGCCAACCAAGCAACCTGGAAAGGCAAATCAGCGCTACAAAGAAGTCTCGCTTCCCATCGGTCAAAAGGGCCATGCTGAATAAAGTGTCAAAACCAGAAATGCAGGACAGGCCATGGAGAAATGGGAGCCTTGCTACGCTGATGGGCGGGCTGTAAATTGCCAACAGCCACTCTGGAGAAGTGTACGGTGTGTCCTGAAACATCTAAAAAACTCAGCTTAGAGAGCATAGGGCACTTCCACTCATGGGCGTATAAATTGGGAAAACTAAAAATCAGCAAGACACAGGCACCCCAAAGTTTAGGGCTGCTCTGTTGACAAGAACCTCCACTTCGTTACACCTGAAACATCCCAGGAAAGAGAAGAATGGATAAAGAAGTTGTGGTCCTTATGTACAATGGAATATCACTCAGCCATGAAATCAACGTCATAAGGCTAGGAGCAGCATGATGAGTGGATTTAGGTACGACGATTCTAAGTGAAATAAGTCACACAGAAAAAGACACTTATCATAAGATATCACTTACAGAGGGAATGTAAAAACCGCTACCCTTGAACTGAATTACAAAACAGAACAGAGTCGCACGTTTAGAAAACACACTATGGCTGCTTAACGGGAAAGGTGAGGTGGGGTGATGCATAAAACAAGGGTTTCAAATTAGCTCAGATACCGTTCCATAAACCCAATATGTAATAGACAAGACCTACTCCTTGCTCAGTGAACTGGACTCAACGCCCCCTATTCACCGCCCAAAAATATATCTGACTAGTAAGAATCTTAAAACCTATGTATTGATATCTCTCTGTAAGTGAGTCAAGTGGGTGTAAAGCGGCATAAACACAGCAGTGCAAAGCAGCTAAACCCCATTATAAAAATCAATTACTTTTAAAAACCCGTCAAACAAAGACAGTGAAAGAGAGAGAAATTCTTACAAAATTCGTTCAGGGGCTGCGATGCCACCTGGATTGACCATATCTAGAACCACAGCTGATTGAGACATAAGGGTGGACACTCTTGGGGCTGAGAGGTTTGGTGAGGTTGGGTGAGCTAACGCAGACCCTTTAAAGTAATACGGCGTGGTACCCATCCCATGGGTCCCAAATCTCCAGGTTCAAGGGCATTTTCCTACGTCGAAAACATGCACGAGCAACCCAGAAGATGGTACACCGTGTGACCGGGAAAGGTTTCTAAAACGCACCTCATTTCTCATCTCCTTGTGCTCCGGTTCGCCATTCCAGCCGCTTTACTAGCAATCTCCCTCCTTGGAGAATCAGCACCTTTAACCTCCTGTTCCGTACACGTTGCAATTTGTCCTGAGGATGAACGGGAAGAGGGGGAACCAATGAGAGACTAGCTCTAGGTGTTGGGACAGGCAGAGGTCACTCTATTTTCCCATCAGGAAGCAGAATTAACCACAGGCTCAGCCTGCCGCCCGGAGCCAGAATAGGGCCTGAAGCAATCCTACGCTTTTGCGGCCAGCTCCCAAGAAAACGAGTTAAAAAATGGAGCTCAGGGGCACTGCAATTCACAAACCTGCAGAGGTAGAAATGATAACTCTCGTCCACAAATATATGGAAGGAAGGCAACGATGAGGATTTGAAAGCAAGGCAGAATTGCAGGAAACAGATTTCAGGAGGTAGATTCGAATCGCCTTTAAAGCACAGGAAAAGCGGCAAAACCTCGACAATGATGCCCTTGGCCAAAAAGGGCGTATGCGTTTTTTCCTGAATATATTCAGGAAAAAACGCATACGCCCTTTTTGGCCAACCAAGCAACCTGGAAAGGCAAATCAGCGCTACAAAGAAGTCTCGCTTCCCATCGGTCAAAAGGGCCATGCTGAATAAAGTGTCAAAACCAGAAATGCAGGACAGGCCATGGAGAAATGGGAGCCTTGCTACGCTGATGGGCGGGCTGTAAATTGCCAACAGCCACTCTGGAGAAGTGTACGGTGTGTCCTGAAACATCTAAAAAACTCAGCTTAGAGAGCATAGGGCACTTCCACTCATGGGCGTATAAATTGGGAAAACTAAAAATCAGCAAGACACAGGCACCCCAAAGTTTAGGGCTGCTCTGTTGACAAGAACCTCCACTTCGTTACACCTGAAACATCCCAGGAAAGAGAAGAATGGATAAAGAAGTTGTGGTCCTTATGTACAATGGAATATCACTCAGCCATGAAATCAACGTCATAAGGCTAGGAGCAGCATGATGAGTGGATTTAGGTACGACGATTCTAAGTGAAATAAGTCACACAGAAAAAGACACTTATCATAAGATATCACTTACAGAGAGAATGTAAAAACCGCTACCCTTGAACTGAATTACAAAACAGAACAGAGTCGCACGTTTAGAAAACACACTATGGCTGCTTAACGGGAAAGGTGAGGTGGGGTGATGCATAAAACAAGGGTTTCAAATTAGCTCAGATACCGTTCCATAAACCCAATATGTAATAGACCAGACCTACTCCTTGCTCAGTGAACTGGACTCAACGCCCCCTATTCACTGCCCAAGAATATATCTGACTAGTAAGAATCTTAAAACCTATGTATTGATATCTATCTGTAAGTGAGTCAAGTGGGTGAAAAGCGGCATAAACACAGCAGTGCAAAGCAGCTAAACCCTATTATAAAAATCAATTACTTTTAAAAACCCGTGAAACAAAGACAGTGAAAGAGAGAGAAATTCTTACAAAATTCGTTCAGGGGCTGCGATGCCACCTGGATTGACCATATCTAGACCCACAGCTGATTGAGACATAAGGGTGGACACTCTTGGGGCTGAGAGGTTTGGTGAGGTTGGGTGAGCTAACGCAGACCCTGTAAAGTAATATGGCTTGGTACCAATCCCATGGGTCCCAAATCTCCAGGGTCAAGGGCATCTTCCTACGTCGAAAACATGCACGAGAAACCCAGAAGATGGTACACCGTGTGACCGGGAAAGGTTTCTAAAACGCACCTCATTTCTCATCTCCTTGTGCTCCGGTTCGCCATTCCAGCCGCTTTACTAGCAATCTCCCTCCTTGGAGAATCAGCGCCTTTAACCTCCTGTTCCGTACACGTTGCAATTTGTCCTGAGGATGAACGGGAAGAGGGGGAACCAATGAGAGACTAGCTCTAGGTGTTGGGACAGGCACAGGTCACTCTATTTTCCCATCAGGAAGAAGAATTAACCACAGGCTTAGCCTGCCGCCCGGAGCCAAAATAGGGCCTGAAGCAATCCTGCGCTTTTGCGGCCAGCTCCCAAGAAAGCGAGTTGAAAAATGGAGCTCAGGGGCACTGCAATTCACAAACCTGCAGAGTTAGAAATGATAACTCTCGTCCACAAATATATGGAGGGAAGGCTACGAAGAGGATTTGAAAGCAAGGTAGAATTGCAGGAAACAGATTTCAAGAGGTAGATTCGAATCGCCTTTAAAGCACAGGAAAAGCGGCAAAACCTCGACAATGATGCCCTTGGCCAAAAAGGGCGTATGCGTTTTTTCCTGAATATATTCAGGAAAAAACGCATACGCCCTTTTTGGCCAACCAAGCAACCTGGAAAGGCAAATCAGCGCTACAAAGAAGTCTCACTTCCCATCGGTCAAAAGGGCCATGCTGAATAAAGTGTCAAAACCAGAAATGCAGGACAGGCCATGGAGAAATGGGAGCCTTGCTACGCTGATGGGCGGGCTGTAAATTGCCAACAGCCACTCTGGAGAAGTGTACGGTGTGTCCTGAAACATCTAAAAAACTCAGCTTAGAGAGCATAGGGCACTTCCACTCATGGGCGTATAAATTGGGAAAACTAAAAATCAGCAAGACACAGGCACCCCAAAGTTTAGGGCTGCTCTGTTGACAAGAACCTCCACTTCGTTACACCTTAAACATCCCAGGAAAGAGAAGAATGGATAAAGAAGTTGTGGTCCTTATGTACAATGGAATATCACTCAGCCATGAAATCAACGTCATAAGGCTAGGAGCAGCATGATGAGTGGATTTAGGTACGACGATTCTAAGTGAAATAAGTCACACAGAAAAAGACACTTATCATAAGATATCACTTACAGAGAGAATGTAAAAACCGCTACCCTTGAACTGAATTACAAAACAGAACAGAGTCGCACGTTTAGAAAACACACTATGGCTGCTTAACGGGAAAGGTGAGGTGGGGTGATGCATAAAACAAGGGTTTCAAATTAGCTCAGATACCGTTCCATAAACCCAATATGTAATAGACCAGACCTACTCCTTGCTCAGTGAACTGGACTCAACGCCCCCTATTCACCGCCCAAGAATATATCTGACTAGTAAGAATCTTAAAACCTATGTATTGATATCTCTCTGTAAGTGAGTCAAGTGGGTGTAAAGCGGCATAAACACAGCAGTGCAAAGCAGCTAAACCCCATTATAAAAATCAATTACTTTTAAAAACCCATGAAACAAAGACAGTGAAAGAGAGAGAAATTCTTACAAAATTCGTTCAGGGGCTGCGATGCCACCTGGATTGACCATATCTAGACCCACAGCTGACTGAGACATAAGGGTGGACACTCTTGGGGCTGAGAGGTTTGGTGAGGTTGGGTGAGCTAACGCAGACCCTGTAAAGTAATACGGCGTGGTACCCATCCCATGGGTCCCAAATCTCCAGGTTCAAGGGCATCTTCCTACATCGAAAACATGCATGAGAAACCCAGAAGATGGTACACCGTGTGACCGGGAAAGGTTTCTAAAACGCACCTCATTTCTCATCTCCTTGTGCTCCGGTTCGCCATTCCAGCCGCTTTACTAGCAATCTCCCTCCTTGGAGAATCAGCACCTTTAACCTCCTGTTCCGTACACGTTGCAATTTGTCCTGAGGATGAACGGGAAGAGGGGGAACCAATGAGAGACTAGCTCTAGGTGTTGGGACAGGCACAGGTCACTCTATTTTCCCATCAGGAAGAAGAATGAACCACAGGCTTAGCCTGCCGCCCGGAGCCAGAATAGGGCCGGAAGCAATCCTGCGCTTTTGCGGCCAGCTCCCAAGAAAGCGAGTTGAAAAATGGAGCTCAGGGGCACTGCAATTCACAAACCTGCAGAGTTAGAAATGATAACTCTCGTCCACAAATATATGGAGGGAAGGCTACGAAGAGGATTTGAAAGCAAGGTAGAATTGCAGGAAACAGATTTCAGGAGGTAGATTCGAATCGCCTTTAAAGCACAGGAAAAGCGGCAAAACCTCGACAATGATGCCCTTGGCCAAAAAGGGCGTATGCGTTTTTTCCTGAATATATTCAGGAAAAAACGCATACGCCCTTTTTGGCCAACCAAGCAACCTGGAAAGGCAAATCAGCGCTACAAAGAAGTCTCGCTTCCCATCGGTCAAAAGGGCCATGCTGAATAAAGTGTCAAAACCAGAAATGCAGGACAGGCCATGGAGAAATGGGAGCCTTGCTACACTGATGGGCGGGCTGTAAATTGCCAACAGCCACTCTGGAGAAGTGTACGGTGTGTCCTGAAACATCTAAAAAACTCAGCTTAGAGAGCATAGGGCACTTCCACTCATGGGCGTATAAATTGGGAAAACTAAAAATCAGCAAGACACAGGCACCCCAAAGTTTAGGGCTGCTCTGTTGACAAGAACCTCCACTTCGTTACACCTTAAACATCCCAGGAAAGAGAAGAATGGATAAAGAAGTTGTGGTCCTTATGTACAATGGAATATCACTCAGCCATGAAATCAACGTCATAAGGCTAGGAGCAGCATGATGAGTGGATTTAGGTACGACGATTCTAAGTGAAATAAGTCACACAGAAAAAGACACTTATCATAAGATATCACTTACAGAGAGAATGTAAAAACCGCTACCCTTGAACTGAATTACAAAACAGAACAGAGTCGCACGTTTAGAAAACACACTATGGCTGCTTAACGGGAAAGGTGAGGTGGGGTGATGCATAAAACAAGGGTTTCAAATTAGCTCAGATACCGTTCCATAAACCCAATATGTAATAGACAAGACCTACTCCTTGCTCAGTGAACTGGACTCAACGCCCCCTATTCACCGCCCAAGAATATATCTGACTAGTAAGAATCTTAAAACCTATGTATTGATATCTATCTGTAAGTGAGTCAAGTGGGTGAAAAGCGGCATAAACACAGCAGTGCAAAGCAGCTAAACCCTATTATAAAAATCAATTACTTTTAAAAACCCATGAAACAAAGACAGTGAAAGAGAGAGAAATTCTTACAAAACTCGTTCAGGGGCTGCGATGCCACCTGGATTGACCATATCTAGACCCACAGCTGATTGAGACATAAGGGTGGACACTCTTGGGGCTGAGAGGTTTGGTGAGGTTGGGTGAGCTAACGCAGACCCTGTAAAGTAATACGGCGTGGTACCCATCCCATGGGTCCCAAATCTCCAGGGTCAAGGGCATCTTCCTACGTCGAAAACATGCACGAGAAACCCAGAAGATGGTACACCGTGTGACCGGGAAAGGTTTCTAAAACGCACCTCATGTCTCATCTCCTTGTGCTCCGGTTCGCCATTCCAGCCGCTTTACTAGCAATCTCCCTCCTTGGAGAATCAGCGCCTTTAACCTCCTGTTCCGTACACGTTGCAATTTGTCCTGAGGATGAACGGGAAGAGGGGGAACCAATGAGAGACTAGCTCTAGGTGTTGGGACAGGCACAGGTCACTCTATTTTCCCATCAGGTAGCAGAATTAACCACAGGCTCAGCCTGCCGCCCGGAGCCAGAATAGGGCCTGAAGCAATCCTGCGCTTTTGCGGCCAGCTCCCAAGAAAGCGAGTTGAAAAATGGAGCTCAGGGGCACTGCAATTCACAAACCTGCAGAGTTAGAAATGATAACTCTCGTCCACAAATATATGGAGGGAAGGCTACGAAGAGGATTTGAAAGCAAGGCAGAATTGCAGGAAACCGATTTCAGGAGGTAGATTCGAATCGCCTTTAAAGCACAGGAAAAGCGGCAAAACCTCCACAATGATGCCCTTGGCCAAAAAGGGCGTATGCGTTTTTTCCTGAATATATTCAGGAAAAAACGCATACGCCCTTTTTGGCCAACCAAGCAACCTGGAAAGGCAAATCAGCGCTACAAAGAAGTCTCGCTTCCCATCGGTCAAAAGGGCCATGCTGAATAAAGTGTCAAAACCAGAAATGCAGGACAGGCCATGGAGAAATGGGAGCCTTGCTACGCTGATGGGCGGGCTGTAAATTGCCAACAGCCACTCTGGAAAAGTGTACGGTGTGTCCTGAAACATCTAAAAAACTCAGCTTAGAGAGCATAGGGCACTTCCACTCATGGGCGTATAAATTGGGAAAACTAAAAATCAGCAAGACACAGGCACCCCAAAGTTTAGGGCTGCTCTGTTGACAAGAACCTCCACTTCGTTACACCTTAAACATCCCAGGAAAGAGAAGAATGGATAAAGAAGTTGTGGTCCTTATGTACAATGGAATATCACTCAGCCATGAAATCAACGTCATAAGGCTAGGAGCAGCATGATGAGTGGATTTAGGTACGACGATTCTAAGTGAAATAAGTCACACAGAAAAAGACACTTATCATAAGATATCACTTACAGAGAGAATGTAAAAACCGCTACCCTTGAACTGAATTACAAAACAGAACAGAGTCACACGTTTAGAAAACACACTATGGCTGCTTAACGGGAAAGGTGAGGTGGGGTGATGCATAAAACAAGGGTTTCAAATTAGCTCAGATACCGTTCCATAAACCCAATATGTAATAGACCAGACCTACTCCTTGCTCAGTGAACTGGACTCAACGCCCCCTATTCACCGCCCAAGATTATATCTGACTAGTAAGAATCTTAAAACCTATGTATTGATATCTATCTGTAAGTGAGTCAAGTGGGTGAAAAGCGGCATAAACACAGCAGTGCAAAGCAGCTAAACCCTATTATAAAAATCAATTACTTTTAAAAACCCGTGAAACAAAGACAGTGAAAGAGAGAGAAATTCTTACAAAATTCGTTCAGGGGCTGCGATGCCACCTGGATTCACCATATCTAGACCCACAGCTGATTGAGACATAAGGGTGGACACTCTTGGGGCTGAGAGGTTTGGTGAGGTTGGGTGAGCTAACGCAGACCCTGTAAAGTAATATGGCTTGGTACCCATCCCATGGGTCCCAAATCTCCAGGGTCAAGGGCATCTTCCTACGTCGAAAACATGCACGAGAAACCCAGAAGATGGTACACCGTGTGACCGGGAAAGGTTTCTAAAACGCACCTCATTTCTCATCTCCTTGTGCTCCGGTTCGCCATTCCAGCCGCTTTACTAGCAATCTCCCTCCTGGGAGAATCAGCGCCTTTAACCTCCTGTTCCGTACACGTTGCAATTTGTCCTGAGGATGAACGGGAAGAGGGGGAACCAATGAGAGACTAGCTCTAGGTGTTGGGACAGGCACAGGTCACTCTATTTTCCCATTAGGTAGCAGAATTAACCACAGGCTCAGCCTGCCGCCCGGAGCCAGAATAGGGCCTGAAGCAATCCTGCGCTTTTGCGGCCAGCTCCCAAGAAAGCGAGTTGAAAAATGGAGCTCAGGGGCACTGCAATTCACAAACCTGCAGAGTTAGAAATGATAACTCTCGTCCACAAATATATGGAGGGAAGGCTACGAAGAGGATTTGAAAGCAAGGCAGAATTGCAGGAAACCGATTTCAGGAGGTAGATTCGAATCGCCTTTAAAGCACAGGAAAAGCGGCAAAACCTCGACAATGATGCCCTTGGCCAAAAAGGGCGTATGCGTTTTTTCCTGAATATATTCAGGAAAAAACGCATACGCCCTTTTTGGCCAACCAAGCAACCTGGAAAGGCAAATCAGCGCTACAAAGAAGTCTCGCTTCCCATCGGTCAAAAGGGCCATGCTGAATAAAGTGTCAAAACCAGAAATGCAGGACAGGCCATGGAGAAATGGGAGCCTTGCTACGCTGATGGGCGGGCTGTAAATTGCCAACAGCCACTCTGGAGAAGTGTACGGTGTGTCCTGAAACATCGAAAAAACTCAGCTTAGAGAGCATAGGGCACTTCCACTCATGGGCGTATAAATTGGGAAAACTAAAAATCAGCAAGACACAGGCACCCCAAAGTTTAGGGCTGCTCTGTTGACAAGAAGCTCCACTTCGTTACACCTGAAACATCCCAGGAAATAGAAGAATGGATAAAGAAGTTGTGGTCCTTATGTACAATGGAATATCACTCAGCCATGAAATCAACGTCATAAGGCTAGGAGCAGCATGATGAGTGGATTTAGGTACGACGATTCTAAGTGAAATAAGTCACACAGAAAAAGACACTTATCATAAGATATCACTTACAGAGAGAATGTAAAAACCGCTACCCTTGAACTGAATTACAAAACAGAACAGAGTCACACGTTTAGAAAACACACTATGGCTGCTTAACGGGAAAGGTGAGGTGGGGTGATGCATAAAACAAGGGTTTCAAATTAGCTCAGATACCGTTTCATAAACCCAATATGTAATAGACCAGACCTACTCCTTGCTCAGTGAACTGGACTCAACGCCCCCTATTCACCGCCCAAGAATATATCTGACTAGTAAGAATCTTAAAACCTATGTATTGATATCTCTCTGTAAGTGAGTCAAGTGGGTGTAAAGCGGCATAAACACAGCAGTGCAAAGCAGCTAAACCCTATTATAAAAATCAATTACTTTTAAAAACCCGTGAAACAAAGACAGTGAAAGAGAGAGAAATTCTTACAAAATTCGTTCAGGGGCTGCGATGCCACCTGGATTGACCATATCTAGACCCACAGCTGATTGAGACATAAGGGAGGACACTCTTGGGGCTGAGAGGTTTGGTGAGGTTGGGTGAGCTAACGCAGACCCTGTAAAGTAATACGGCGTGGTACCCATCCCATGGGTCCCAAATCTCCAGGTTCAAGGGCATCGTCCTACGTCGAAAACATGCACGAGAAACCCAGAAGATGGTACACCGTGTGACCGGGAAAGGTTTCTAAAACGCACCTCATTTCTCATCTCCTTGTGCTCCGGTTCGCCATTCCAGCCGCTTTACTAGCAATCTCCCTCCTTGGAGAATCAGCACCTTTAACCTCCTGTTCCGAACACGTTGCAATTTGTCCTGAGGATGAACGGGAAGAGGGGGAACCAATGAGAGACTAGCTCTAGGTGTTGGGACAGGCACAGGTCACTCTATTTTCCCATCAGGAAGCAGAATTAACCACAGGCTCAGCCTGCCGCCCGGAGCCAGAATAGGGCCTGAAGCAATCCTGCGCTTTTGCGGCCAGCTCCCAAGAAAGCGAGTTGAAAAATGGAGCTCAGGGGCACTGCAATTCACAAACCTGCAGAGTTAGAAATGATAACTCTCGTCCACAAATATATGGAGGGAAGGCAACGAAGAGGATTTGAAAGCAAGGCAGAATTGCAGGAAACAGATTTCAGGAGGTAGATTCGAATCGCCTTTAAAGCACAGGAAAAGCGGCAAAACCTCGACAATGATGCCCTTGGCCAAAAAGGGCGTATGCGTTTTTTCCTGAATATATTCAGGAGAAAACGCATACGCCCTTTTTGGCCAACCAAGCAACCTGGAAAGGCAAATCAGCGCTACAAAGAAGTCTCGCTTCCCATCGGTCAAAAGGGCCATGCTGAATAAAGTGTCAAAACCAGAAATGCAGGACAGGCCATGGAGAAATGGGAGCCTTGCTACGCTGATGGGCAGGCTGTAAATTGCCAACAGCCACTCTGGAGAAGTGTACGGTGTGTCCTGAAACATCTAAAAAACTCAGCTTAGAGAGCATAGGGCACTTCCACTCATGGGCGTATAAATAGGGAAAACTAAAAATCAGCAAGACACAGGCACCCCAAAGTTTAGGGCTGCTCTGTTGACAAGAACCTCCACTTCGTTACACCTGAAACATCCCAGGAAAGAGAAGAATGGATAAAGAAGTTGTGGTCCTTATGTACAATGGAATATCACTCAGCCATGAAATCAACGTCATAAGGCTAGGAGCAGCATGATGAGTGGATTTAGGTACGACGATTCTAAGTGAAATAAGTCACACAGAAAAAGACACTTATCATAAGATATCACTTACAGAGAGAATGTAAAAACCGCTACCCTTGAACTGAATTACAAAACAGAACAGAGTCGCACGTTTAGAAAACACACTATGGCTGCTTAACGGGAAAGGTGAGGTGGGGTGATGCATAAAACAAGGGTTTCAAATTAGCTCAGATACCGTTCCATAAACCCAATATGTAATAGACCAGACCTACTCCTTGCTCAGTGAACTGGACTCAACGCCCCCTATTCACCGCCCAAGAATATATCTGACTAGTAAGAATCTTAAAACCTATGTATTGATATCTCTCTGTAAGTGAGTCAAGTGGGTGTAAAGCGGCATAAACACAGCAGTGCAAAGCAGCTAAACCCTATTATAAAAATCAATTACTTTTAAAAACCCGTGAAACAAAGACAGTGAAAGAGAGAGAAATTCTTACAAAATTCGTTCAGGGGCTGCGATGCCACCTGGATTGACCATATCTAGACCCACAGCTGATTGAGACATAAGGGAGGACACTCTTGGGGCTGAGAGGTTTGGTGAGGTTGGGTGAGCTAACGCAGACCCTGTAAAGTAATACGGCGTGGTACCCATCCCATGGGTCCCAAATCTCCAGGTTCAAGGGCATCGTCCTACGTCGAAAACATGCACGAGAAACCCAGAAGATGGTACACCGTGTGACCGGGAAAGGTTTCTAAAACGCACCTCATTTCTCATCTCCTTGTGCTCCGGTTCGCCATTCCAGCCGCTTTACTAGCAATCTCCCTCCTTGGAGAATCAGCACCTTTAACCTCCTGTTCCGAACACGTTGCAATTTGTCCTGAGGATGAACGGGAAGAGGGGGAACCAATGAGAGACTAGCTCTAGGTGTTGGGACAGGCACAGGTCACTCTATTTTCCCATCAGGAAGCAGAATTAACCACAGGCTCAGCCTGCCGCCCGGAGCCAGAATAGGGCCTGAAGCAATCCTGCGCTTTTGCAGCCAGCTCCCAAGAAAGCGAGTTGAAAAATGGAGCTCAGGGGCACTGCAATTCACAAACCTGCAGAGTTAGAAATGATAACTCTCGTCCACAAATATATGGAGGGAAGGCAACGAAGAGGATTTGAAAGCAAGGCAGAATTGCAGGAAACCGATTTCAGGAGGTAGATTCGAATCGCCTTTAAAGCACAGGAAAAGCGGCAAAACCTCGACAATGATGCCCTTGGCCAAAAAGGGCGTATGCGTTTTTTCCTGAATATATTCAGGAAAAAACGCATACGCCCTTTTTGGCCAACCAAGCAACCTGGAAAGGCAAATCAGCGCTACAAAGAAGTCTCGCTTCCCATCGGTCAAAAGGGCCATGCTGAATAAAGTGTCAAAACCAGAAATGCAGGACAGGCCATGGAGAAATGGGAGCCTTGCTACGCTGATGGGCGGGCTGTAAATTGCCAACAGCCACTCTGGAGAAGTGTACGGTGTGTCCTGAAACATCTAAAAAACTCAGCTTAGAGAGCATAGGGCACTTCCACTCATGGGCGTATAAATTGGGAAAACTAAAAATCAGCAAGACACAGGCACCCCAAAGTTTAGGGCTGCTCTGTTGACAAGAACCTCCACTTCGTTACACCTTAAACATCCCAGGAAAGAGAAGAATGGATAAAGAAGTTGTGGTCCTTATGTACAATGGAATATCACTCAGCCATGAAATCAACGTCATAAGGCTAGGAGCAGCATGATGAGTGGATTTAGGTACGACGATTCTAAGTGAAATAAGTCACACAGAAAAAGACACTTATCATAAGATATCACTTACAGAGAGAATGTAAAAACCGCTACCTTTGAACTGAATTACAAAACAGAAAAGAGTCGCACGTTTAGAAAACACACTATGGCTGCTTAACGGGAAAGGTGAGGTGGGGTGATGCATAAAACAAGGGTTTCAAATTAGCTCAGATACCGTTCCATAAACCCAATATGTAATAGACAAGACCTACTCCTTGCTCAGTGAAATGGACTCAACGCCCCCTATTCACCGCCCAAGAATATATCTGACTAGTAAGAATCTTAAAACCTATGTATTGATATCTCTCTGTAAGTGAGTCAAGTGGGTGTAAAGCGGCATAAACACAGCAGTGCAAAGCAGCTAAACCCTATTATAAAAATCAATTACTTTTAAAAACCCGTGAAACAAAGACAGTGAAAGAGAGAGAAATTCTTACAAAATTCGTTCAGGGGCTGCGATGCCACCTGGATTGACCATATCTAGACCCACAGCTGATTGAGACATAAGGGAGGACACTCTTGGGGCTGAGAGGTTTGGTGAGGTTGGGTGAGCTAACGCAGACCCTGTAAAGTAATACGGCGTGGTACCCATCCCATGGGTCCCAAATCTCCAGGTTCAAGGGCATCGTCCTACGTCGAAAACATGCACGAGAAACCCAGAAGATGGTACACCGTGTGACCGGGAAAGGTTTCTAAAACGCACCTCATTTCTCATCTCCTTGTGCTCCGGTTCGCCATTCCAGCCGCTTTACTAGCAATCTCCCTCCTTGGAGAATCAGCACCTTTAACCTCCTGTTCCGTACACGTTGCAATTTGTCCTGAGGATGAACGGGAAGAGGGGGAACCAATGAGAGACTAGCTCTAGGTGTTGGGACAGGCAGAGGTCACTCTATTTTCCCATCAGGAAGCAGAATTAACCACAGGCTCAGCCTGCCGCCCGGAGCCAGAATAGGGCCTGAAGCAATCCTGCGCTTTTGCGGCCAGCTCCCAAGAAAGCGAGTTGAAAAATGGAGCTCAGGGGCACTGCAATTCACAAACCTGCAGAGTTAGAAATGATAACTCTCGTCCACAAATATATGGAGGGAAGGCAACGAAGAGGATTTGAAAGCAAGGCAGAATTGCAGGAAACCGATTTCAGGAGGTAGATTCGAATCGCCTTTAAAGCACAGGAAAAGCGGCAAAACCTCGACAATGATGCCCTTGGCCAAAAAGGGCGTATGCGTTTTTTCCTGAATATATTCAGGAAAAAACGCATACGCCCTTTTTGGCCAACCAAGCAACCTGGAAAGGCAAATCAGCGCTACAAAGAAGTCTCGCTTCCCATCGGTCAAAAGGGCCATGCTGAATAAAGTGTCAAAACCAGAAATGCAGGACAGGCCATGGAGAAATGGGAGCCTTGCTACGCTGATGGGCGGGCTGTAAATTGCCAACAGCCACTCTGGAGAAGTGTACGGTGTGTCCTGAAACATCTAAAAAACTCAGCTTAGAGAGCATAGGGCACTTCCACTCATGGGCGTATAAATTGGGAAAACTAAAAATCAGCAAGACACAGGCACCCCAAAGTTTAGGGCTGCTCTGTTGACAAGAACCTCCACTTCGTTACACCTGAAACATCCCAGGAAAGAGAAGAATGGATAAAGAAGTTGTGGTCCTTATGTACAATGGAATATCACTCAGCCATGAAATCAACGTCATAAGGCTAGGAGCAGCATGATGAGTGGATTTAGGTACGACGATTCTAAGTGAAATAAGTCACACAGAAAAAGACACTTATCATAAGATATCACTTACAGAGAGAATGTAAAAACCGCTACCTTTGAACTGAATTACAAAACAGAACAGAGTCGCACGTTTAGAAAACACACTATGGCTGCTTAACGGGAAAGGTGAGGTGGGGTGATGCATAAAACAAGGGTTTCAAATTAGCTCAGATACCGTTCCATAAACCCAATATGTAATAGACCAGACCTACTCCTTGCTCAGTGAACTGGACTCAACGCCCCCTATTCACCGCCCAAGAATATATCTGACTAGTAAGAATCTTAAAACCTATGTATTGATATCTCTCTGTAAGTGAGTCAAGTGGGTGTAAAGCGGCATAAACACAGCAGTGCAAAGCAGCTAAACCCTATTATAAAAATCAATTACTTTTAAAAACCCGTGAAACAAAGACAGTGAAAGAGAGAGAAATTCTTACAAAATTCGTTCAGGGGCTGCGATGCCACCTGGATTGACCATATCTAGACCCACAGCTGATTGAGACATAAGGGAGGACACTCTTGGGGCTGAGAGGTTTGGTGAGGTTGGGTGAGCTAACGCAGACCCTGTAAAGTAATACGGCGTGGTACCCATCCCATGGGTCCCAAATCTCCAGGTTCAAGGGCATCGTCCTACGTCGAAAACATGCACGAGAAACCCAGAAGATGGTACACCGTGTGACCGGGAAAGGTTTCTAAAACGCACCTCATTTCTCATCTCCTTGTGCTCCGGTTCGCCATTCCAGCCGCTTTACTAGCAATCTCCCTCCTTGGAGAATCAGCACCTTTAACCTCCTGTTCCAAACACGTTGCAATTTGTCCTGAGGATGAACGGGAAGAGGGGGAACCAATGAGAGACTAGCTCTAGGTGTTGGGACAGGCAGAGGTCACTCTATTTTCCCATCAGGAAGCAGAATTAACCACAGGCTCAGCCTGCCGCCCGGAGCCAGAATAGGGCCTGAAGCAATCCTGCGCTTTTGCGGCCAGCTCCCAAGAAAGCGAGTTGAAAAATGGAGCTCAGGGGCACTGCAATTCACAAACCTGCAGAGTTAGAAATGATAACTCTCGTCCACAAATATATGGAGGGAAGGCAACGAAGAGGATTTGAAAGCAAGGCAGAATTGCAGGAAACCGATTTCAGGAGGTAGATTCGAATCGCCTTTAAAGCACAGGAAAAGCGGCAAAACCTCGACAATGATGCCCTTGGCCAAAAAGGGCGTATGCGTTTTTTCCTGAATATATTCAGGAAAAAACGCATACGCCCTTTTTGGCCAACCAAGCAACCTGGAAAGGCAAATCAGCGCTACAAAGAAGTCTCGCTTCCCATCGGTCAAAAGGGCCATGCTGAATAAAGTGTCAAAACCAGAAATGCAGGACAGGCCATGGAGAAATGGGAGCCTTGCTACGCTGATGGGCGGGCTGTAAATTGCCAACAGCCACTCTGGAGAAGTGTACGGTGTGTCCTGAAACATCTAAAAAACTCAGCTTAGAGAGCATAGGGCACTTCCACTCATGGGCGTATAAATTGGGAAAACTAAAAATCAGCAAGACACAGGCACCCCAAAGTTTAGGGCTGCTCTGTTGACAAGAACCTCCACTTCGTTACACCTTAAACATCCCAGGAAAGAGAAGAATGGATAAAGAAGTTGTGGTCCTTATGTACAATGGAATATCACTCAGCCATGAAATCAACGTCATAAGGCTAGGAGCAGCATGATGAGTGGATTTAGGTACGACGATTCTAAGTGAAATAAGTCACACAGAAAAAGACACTTATCATAAGATATCACTTACAGAGAGAATGTAAAAACCGCTACCTTTGAACTGAATTACAAAACAGAACAGAGTCGCACGTTTAGAAAACACACTATGGCTGCTTAACGGGAAAGGTGAGGTGGGGTGATGCATAAAACAAGGGTTTCAAATTAGCTCAGATACCGTTCCATAAACCCAATATGTAATAGACAAGACCTACTCCTTGCTCAGTGAACTGGACTCAACGCCCCCTATTCACCGCCCAAGAATATATCTGACTAGTAAGAATCTTAAAACCTATGTATTGATATCTCTCTGTAAGTGAGTCAAGTGGGTGTAAAGCGGCATAAACACAGCAGTGCAAAGCAGCTAAACCCTATTATAAAAATCAATTACTTTTAAAAACCCGTGAAACAAAGACAGTGAAAGAGAGAGAAATTCTTACAAAATTCGTTCAGGGGCTGCGATGCCACCTGGATTGACCATATCTAGACCCACAGCTGATTGAGACATAAGGGAGGACACTCTTGGGGCTGAGAGGTTTGGTGAGGTTGGGTGAGCTAACGCAGACCCTGTAAAGTAATACGGCGTGGTACCCATCCCATGGGTCCCAAATCTCCAGGTTCAAGGGCATCGTCCTACGTCGAAAACATGCACGAGAAACCCAGAAGATGGTACACCGTGTGACCGGGAAAGGTTTCTAAAACGCACCTCATTTCTCATCTCCTTGTGCTCCGGTTCGCCATTCCAGCCGCTTTACTAGCAATCTCCCTCCTTGGAGAATCAGCACCTTTAACCTCCTGTTCCGTACACGTTGCAATTTGTCCTGAGGATGAACGGGAAGAGGGGGAACCAATGAGAGACTAGCTCTAGGTGTTGGGACAGGCACAGGTCACTCTATTTTCCCATCAGGAAGCAGAATTAACCACAGGCTCAGCCTGCCGCCCGGAGCCAGAATAGGGCCTGAAGCAATCCTGCGCTTTTGCGGCCAGCTCCCAAGAAAGCGAGTTGAAAAATGGAGCTCAGGGGCACTGCAATTCACAAACCTGCAGAGTTAGAAATGATAACTCTCGTCCACAAATATATGGAGGGAAGGCAACGAAGAGGATTTGAAAGCAAGGCAGAATTGCAGGAAACCGATTTCAGGAGGTAGATTCGAATCGCCTTTAAAGCACAGGAAAAGCGGCAAAACCTCGACAATGATGCCCTTGGCCAAAAAGGGCGTATGCGTTTTTTCCTGAATATATTCAGGAAAAAACGCATACGCCCTTTTTGGCCAACCAAGCAACCTGGAAAGGCAAATCAGAGCTACAAAGAAGTCTCGCTTCCCATCGGTCAAAAGGGCCATGCTGAATAAAGTGTCAAAACCAGAAATGCAGGACAGGCCATGGAGAAATGGGAGCCTTGCTACGCTGATGGGCGGGCTGTAAATTGCCAACAGCCACTCTGGAGAAGTGTACGGTGTGTCCTGAAACATCTAAAAAACTCAGCTTAGAGAGCATAGGGCACTTCCACTCATGGGCGTATAAATTGGGAAAACTAAAAATCAGCAAGACACAGGCACCCCAAAGTTTAGGGCTGCTCTGTTGACAAGAACCTCCACTTCGTTACACCTTAAACATCCCAGGAAAGAGAAGAATGGATAAAGAAGTTGTGGTCCTTATGTACAATGGAATATCACTCAGCCATGAAATCAACGTCATAAGGCTAGGAGCAGCATGATGAGTGGATTTAGGTACGACGATTCTAAGTGAAATAAGTCACACAGAAAAAGACACTTATCATAAGATATCACTTACAGAGAGAATGTAAAAACCGCTACCTTTGAACTGAATTACAAAACAGAACAGAGTCGCACGTTTAGAAAACACACTATGGCTGCTTAACGGGAAAGGTGAGGTGGGGTGATGCATAAAACAAGGGTTTCAAATTAGCTCAGATACCGTTCCATAAACCCAATATGTAATAGACAAGACCTACTCCTTGCTCAGTGAACTGGACTCAACGCCCCCTATTCACCGCCCAAGAATATATCTGACTAGTAAGAATCTTAAAACCTATGTATTGATATCTCTCTGTAAGTGAGTCAAGTGGGTGTAAAGCGGCATAAACACAGCAGTGCAAAGCAGCTAAACCCTATTATAAAAATCAATTACTTTTAAAAACCCGTGAAACAAAGACAGTGAAAGAGAGAGAAATTCTTACAAAATTCGTTCAGGGGCTGCGATGCCACCTGGATTGACCATATCTAGACCCACAGCTGATTGAGACATAAGGGAGGACACTCTTGGGGCTGAGAGGTTTGGTGAGGTTGGGTGAGCTAACGCAGACCCTGTAAAGTAATACGGCGTGGTACCCATCCCATGGGTCCCAAATCTCCAGGTTCAAGGGCATCGTCCTACGTCGAAAACATGCACGAGAAACCCAGAAGATGGTACACCGTGTGACCGGGAAAGGTTTCTAAAACGCACCTCATTTCTCATCTCCTTGTGCTCCGGTTCGCCATTATAGCCGCTTTACTAGCAATCTCCCTCCTTGGAGAATCAGCACCTTTAACCTCCTGTTCCGAACACGTTGCAATTTGTCCTGAGGATGAACGGGAAGAGGGGGAACCAATGAGAGACTAGCTCTAGGTGTTGGGACAGGCACAGGTCACTCTATTTTCCCATCAGGAAGCAGAATTAACCACAGGCTCAGCCTGCCGCCCGGAGCCAGAATAGGGCCTGAAGCAGTCCTGCGCTTTTGCGGCCAGCTCCCAAGAAAGCGAGTTGAAAAATGGAGCTCAGGGGCACTGCAATTCACAAACCTGCAGAGTTAGAAATGATAACTCTCGTCCACAAATATATGGAGGGAAGGCAACGAAGAGGATTTGAAAGCAAGGCAGAATTGCAGGAAACAGATTTCAGGAGGTAGATTCGAATCGCCTTTAAAGCACAGGAAAAGCGGCAAAACCTCGACAATGATGCCCTTGGCCAAAAAGGGCGTATGCGTTTTTTCCTGAATATATTCAGGAAAAAACGCATACGCCCTTCTTGGCCAACCAAGCAACCTGGAAAGGCAAATCAGCGCTACAAAGAAGTCTCGCTTCCCATCGGTCAAAAGGGCCATGCTGAATAAAGTGTCAAAACCAGAAATGCAGGACAGGCCATGGAGAAATGGGAGCCTTGCTACGCTGATGGGCGGGCTGTAAATTGCCAACAGCCACTCTGGAGAAGTGTACGGTGTGTCCTGAAACATCTAAAAAACTCAGCTTAGAGAGCATAGGGCACTTCCACTCATGGGCGTATAAATTGGGAAAACTAAAAATCAGCAAGACACAGGCACCCCAAAGTTTAGGGCTGCTCTGTTGACAAGAACCTCCACTTCGTTACACCTTAAACATCCCAGGAAAGAGAAGAATGGATAAAGAAGTTGTGGTCCTTATGTACAATGGAATATCACTCAGCCATGAAATCAACGTCATAAGGCTAGGAGCAGCATGATGAGTGGATTTAGGTACGACGATTCTAAGTGAAATAAGTCACACAGAAAAAGACACTTATCATAAGATATCACTTACAGAGAGAATGTAAAAACCGCTACCTTTGAACTGAATTACAAAACAGAACAGAGTCGCACGTTTAGAAAACACACTATGGCTGCTTAACGGGAAAGGTGAGGTGGGGTGATGCATAAAACAAGGGTTTCAAATTAGCTCAGATACCGTTCCATAAACCCAATATGTAATAGACCAGACCTACTCCTTGCTCAGTGAACTGGACTCAACGCCCCCTATTCACCGCCCAAGAATATATCTGACTAGTAAGAATCTTAAAACCTATGTATTGATATCTCTCTGTAAGTGAGTCAAGTGGGTGTAAAGCGGCATAAACACAGCAGTGCAAAGCAGCTAAACCCTATTATAAAAATCAATTACTTTTAAAAACCCGTGAAACAAAGACAGTGAAAGAGAGAGAAATTCTTACAAAATTCGTTCAGGGGCTGCGATGCCACCTGGATTGACCATATCTAGACCCACAGCTGATTGAGACATAAGGGAGGACACTCTTGGGGCTGAGAGGTTTGGTGAGGTTGGGTGAGCTAACGCAGACCCTGTAAAGTAATACGGCGTGGTACCCATCCCATGGGTCCCAAATCTCCAGGTTCAAGGGCATCGTCCTACGTCGAAAACATGCACGAGAAACCCAGAAGATGGTGCACCGTGTGACCGGGAAAGGTTTCTAAAACGCACCTCATTTCTCATCTCCTTGTGCTCCGGTTCGCCATTCCAGCCGCTTTACTAGCAATCTCCCTCCTTGGAGAATCAGCACCTTTAACCTCCTGTCCCGAACACGTTGCAATTTGTCCTGAGGATGAACGGGAAGAGGGGGAACCAATGAGAGACTAGCTCTAGGTGTTGGGACAGGCAGAGGTCACTCTATTTTCCCATCAGGAAGCAGAATTAACCACAGGCTCAGCCTGCCGCCCGGAGCCAGAATAGGGCCTGAAGCAATCCTGCGCTTTTGCGGCCAGCTCCCAAGAAAGCGAGTTGAAAAATGGAGCTCAGGGGCACTGCAATTCACAAACCTGCAGAGTTAGAAATGATAACTCTCGTCCACAAATATATGGAGGGAAGGCAACGAAGAGGATTTGAAAGCAAGGCAGAATTGCAGGAAACCGATTTCAGGAGGTAGATTCGAATCGCCTTTAAAGCACAGGAAAAGCGGCAAAACCTCGACAATGATGCCCTTGGCCAAAAAGGGCGTATGCGTTTTTTCCTGAATATATTCAGGAAAAAACGCATACGCCCTTCTTGGCCAACCAAGCAACCTGGAAAGGCAAATCAGCGCTACAAAGAAGTCTCGCTTCCCATCGGTCAAAAGGGCCATGCTGAATAAAGTGTCAAAACCAGAAATGCAGGACAGGCCATGGAGAAATGGGAGCCTTGCTACGCTGATGGGCGGGCTGTAAATTGCCAACAGCCACTCTGGAGAAGTGTACGGTGTGTCCTGAAACATCTAAAAAACTCAGCTTAGAGAGCATAGGGCACTTCCACTCATGGGCGTATAAATTGGGAAAACTAAAAATCAGCAAGACACAGGCACCCCAAAGTTTAGGGCTGCTCTGTTGACAAGAACCTCCACTTCGTTACACCTTAAACATCCCAGGAAAGAGAAGAATGGATAAAGAAGTTGTGGTCCTTATGTACAATGGAATATCACTCAGCCATGAAATCAACGTCATAAGGCTAGGAGCAGCATGATGAGTGGATTTAGGTACGACGATTCTAAGTGAAATAAGTCACACAGAAAAAGACACTTATCATAAGATATCACTTACAGAGAGAATGTAAAAACCGCTACCTTTGAACTGAATTACAAAACAGAACAGAGTCGCACGTTTAGAAAACACACTATGGCTGCTTAACGGGAAAGGTGAGGTGGGGTGATGCATAAAACAAGGGTTTCAAATTAGCTCAGATACCGTTCCATAAACCCAATATGTAATAGACCAGACCTACTCCTTGCTCAGTGAACTGGACTCAACGCCCCCTATTCACCGCCCAAGAATATATCTGACTAGTAAGAATCTTAAAACCTATGTATTGATATCTCTCTGTAAGTGAGTCAAGTGGGTGTAAAGCGGCATAAACACAGCAGTGCAAAGCAGCTAAACCCTATTATAAAAATCAATTACTTTTAAAAACCCGTGAAACAAAGACAGTGAAAGAGAGAGAAATTCTTACAAAATTCGTTCAGGGGCTGCGATGCCACCTGGATTGACCATATCTAGACCCACAGCTGATTGAGACATAAGGGAGGACACTCTTGGGGCTGAGAGGTTTGGTGAGGTTGGGTGAGCTAACGCAGACCCTGTAAAGTAATACGGCGTGGTACCCATCCCATGGGTCCCAAATATCCAGGTTCAAGGGCATCGTCCTACGTCGAAAACATGCACGAGAAACCCAGAAGATGGTACACCGTGTGACCGGGAAAGGTTTCTAAAACGCACCTCATTTCTCATCTCCTTGTGCTCCGGTTCGCCATTCCAGCCGCTTTACTAGCAATCTCCCTCCTTGGAGAATCAGCACCTTTAACCTCCTGTTCCGAACACGTTGCAATTTGTCCTGAGGATGAACGGGAAGAGGGGGAACCAATGAGAGACTAGCTCTAGGTGTTGGGACAGGCAGAGGTCACTCTATTTTCCCATCAGGAAGCAGAATTAACCACAGGCTCAGCCTGCCGCCCGGAGCCAGAATAGGGCCTGAAGCAATCCTGCGCTTTTGCGGCCAGCTCCCAAGAAAGCGAGTTGAAAAATGGAGCTCAGGGGCACTGCAATTCACAAACCTGCAGAGTTAGAAATGATAACTCTCGTCCACAAATATATGGAGGGAAGGCAACGAAGAGGATTTGAAAGCAAGGCAGAATTGCAGGAAACCGATTTCAGGAGGTAGATTCGAATCGCCTTTAAAGCACAGGAAAAGCGGCAAAACCTCGACAATGATGCCCTTGGCCAAAAAGGGCGTATGCGTTTTTTCCTGAATATATTCAGGAAAAAACGCATACGCCCTTTTTGGCCAACCAAGCAACCTGGAAAGGCAAATCAGCGCTACAAAGAAGTCTCGCTTCCCATCGGTCAAAAGGGCCATGCTGAATAAAGTGTCAAAACCAGAAATGCAGGACAGGCCATGGAGAAATGGGAGCCTTGCTACGCTGATGGGCGGGCTGTAAATTGCCAACAGCCACTCTGGAGAAGTGTACGGTGTGTCCTGAAACATCTAAAAAACTCAGCTTAGAGAGCATAGGGCACTTCCACTCATGGGCGTATAAATTGGGAAAACTAAAAATCAGCAAGACACAGGCACCCCAAAGTTTAGGGCTGCTCTGTTGACAAGAACCTCCACTTCGTTACACCTTAAACATCCCAGGAAAGAGAAGAATGGATAAAGAAGTTGTGGTCCTTATGTACAATGGAATATCACTCAGCCATGAAATCAACGTCATAAGGCTAGGAGCAGCATGATGAGTGGATTTAGGTACGACGATTCTAAGTGAAATAAGTCACACAGAAAAAGACACTTATCATAAGATATCACTTACAGAGGGAATGTAAAAACCGCTACCCTTGAACTGAATTACAAAACAGAACAGAGTCGCACGTTTAGAAAACACACTATGGCTGCTTAACGGGAAAGGTGAGGTGGGGTGATGCATAAAACAAGGGTTTCAAATTAGCTCAGATACCGTTCCATAAACCCAATATGTAATAGACCAGACCTACTCCTTGCTCAGTGAACTGGACTCAACGCCCCCTATTCACCGCCCAAGAATATATCTGACTAGTAAGAATCTTAAAACCTATGTATTGATATCTCTCTGTAAGTGAGTCAAGTGGGTGTAAAGCGGCATAAACACAGCAGTGCAAAGCAGCTAAACCCTATTATAAAAATCAATTACTTTTAAAAACCCGTGAAACAAAGACAGTGAAAGAGAGAGAAATTCTTACAAAATTCGTTCAGGGGCTGCGATGCCACCTGGATTGACCATATCTAGACCCACAGCTGATTGAGACATAAGGGAGGACACTCTTGGGGCTGAGAGGTTTGGTGAGGTTGGGTGAGCTAACGCAGACCCTGTAAAGTAATACGGCGTGGTACCCATCCCATGGGTCCCAAATCTCCAGGTTCAAGGGCATCGTCCTACGTCGAAAACATGCACGAGAAACCCAGAAGATGGTGCACCGTGTGACCGGGAAAGGTTTCTAAAACGCACCTCATTTCTCATCTCCTTGTGCTCCGGTTCGCCATTCCAGCCGCTTTACTAGCAATCTCCCTCCTTGGAGAATCAGCACCTTTAACCTCCTGTCCCGAACACGTTGCAATTTGTCCTGAGGATGAACGGGAAGAGGGGGAACCAATGAGAGACTAGCTCTAGGTGTTGGGACAGGCAGAGGTCACTCTATTTTCCCATCAGGAAGCAGAATTAACCACAGGCTCAGCCTGCCGCCCGGAGCCAGAATAGGGCCTGAAGCAATCCTGCGCTTTTGCGGCCAGCTCCCAAGAAAGCGAGTTGAAAAATGGAGCTCAGGGGCACTGCAATTCACAAACCTGCAGAGTTAGAAATGATAACTCTCGTCCACAAATATATGGAGGGAAGGCAACGAAGAGGATTTGAAAGCAAGGCAGAATTGCAGGAAACCGATTTCAGGAGGTAGATTCGAATCGCCTTTAAAGCACAGGAAAAGCGGCAAAACCTCGACAATGATGCCCTTGGCCAAAAAGGGCGTATGCGTTTTTTCCTGAATATATTCAGGAAAAAACGCATACGCCCTTCTTGGCCAACCAAGCAACCTGGAAAGGCAAATCAGCGCTACAAAGAAGTCTCGCTTCCCATCGGTCAAAAGGGCCATGCTGAATAAAGTGTCAAAACCAGAAATGCAGGACAGGCCATGGAGAAATGGGAGCCTTGCTACGCTGATGGGCGGGCTGTAAATTGCCAACAGCCACTCTGGAGAAGTGTACGGTGTGTCCTGAAACATCTAAAAAACTCAGCTTAGAGAGCATAGGGCACTTCCACTCATGGGCGTATAAATTGGGAAAACTAAAAATCAGCAAGACACAGGCACCCCAAAGTTTAGGGCTGCTCTGTTGACAAGAACCTCCACTTCGTTACACCTTAAACATCCCAGGAAAGAGAAGAATGGATAAAGAAGTTGTGGTCCTTATGTACAATGGAATATCACTCAGCCATGAAATCAACGTCATAAGGCTAGGAGCAGCATGATGAGTGGATTTAGGTACGACGATTCTAAGTGAAATAAGTCACACAGAAAAAGACACTTATCATAAGATATCACTTACAGAGAGAATGTAAAAACCGCTACCTTTGAACTGAATTACAAAACAGAACAGAGTCGCACGTTTAGAAAACACACTATGGCTGCTTAACGGGAAAGGTGAGGTGGGGTGATGCATAAAACAAGGGTTTCAAATTAGCTCAGATACCGTTCCATAAACCCAATATGTAATAGACCAGACCTACTCCTTGCTCAGTGAACTGGACTCAACGCCCCCTATTCACCGCCCAAGAATATATCTGACTAGTAAGAATCTTAAAACCTATGTATTGATATCTCTCTGTAAGTGAGTCAAGTGGGTGTAAAGCGGCATAAACACAGCAGTGCAAAGCAGCTAAACCCTATTATAAAAATCAATTACTTTTAAAAACCCGTGAAACAAAGACAGTGAAAGAGAGAGAAATTCTTACAAAATTCGTTCAGGGGCTGCGATGCCACCTGGATTGACCATATCTAGACCCACAGCTGATTGAGACATAAGGGAGGACACTCTTGGGGCTGAGAGGTTTGGTGAGGTTGGGTGAGCTAACGCAGACCCTGTAAAGTAATACGGCGTGGTACCCATCCCATGGGTCCCAAATCTCCAGGTTCAAGGGCATCGTCCTACGTCGAAAACATGCACGAGCAACCCAGAAGATGGTACACCGTGTGACCGGGAAAGGTTTCTAAAACGCACCTCATTTCTCATCTCCTTGTGCTCCGGTTCGCCATTCCAGCCGCTTTACTAGCAATCTCCCTCCTTGGAGAATCAGCACCTTTAACCTCCTGTTCCGAACACGTTGCAATTTGTCCTGAGGATGAACGGGAAGAGGGGGAACCAATGAGAGACTAGCTCTAGGTGTTGGGACAGGCAGAGGTCACTCTATTTTCCCATCAGGAAGCAGAATTAACCACAGGCTCAGCCTGCCGCCCGGAGCCAGAATAGGGCCTGAAGCAATCCTGCGCTTTTGCGGCCAGCTCCCAAGAAAGCGAGTTGAAAAATGGAGCTCAGGGGCACTGCAATTCACAAACCTGCAGAGTTAGAAATGATAACTCTCGTCCACAAATATATGGAGGGAAGGCAACGAAGAGGATTTGAAAGCAAGGCAGAATTGCAGGAAACCGATTTCAGGAGGTAGATTCGAATCGCCTTTAAAGCACAGGAAAAGCGGCAAAACCTCGACAATGATGCCCTTGGCCAAAAAGGGCGTATGCGTTTTTTCCTGAATATATTCAGGAAAAAACGCATACGCCCTTTTTGGCCAACCAAGCAACCTGGAAAGGCAAATCAGCGCTACAAAGAAGTCTCGCTTCCCATCGGTCAAAAGGGCCATGCTGAATAAAGTGTCAAAACCAGAAATGCAGGACAGGCCATGGAGAAATGGGAGCCTTGCTACGCTGATGGGCGGGCTGTAAATTGCCAACAGCCACTCTGGAGAAGTGTACGGTGTGTCCTGAAACATCTAAAAAACTCAGCTTAGAGAGCATAGGGCACTTCCACTCATGGGCGTATAAATTGGGAAAACTAAAAATCAGCAAGACACAGGCACCCCAAAGTTTAGGGCTGCTCTGTTGACAAGAACCTCCACTTCGTTACACCTTAAACATCCCAGGAAAGAGAAGAATGGATAAAGAAGTTGTGGTCCTTATGTACAATGGAATATCACTCAGCCATGAAATCAACGTCATAAGGCTAGGAGCAGCATGATGAGTGGATTTAGGTACGACGATTCTAAGTGAAATAAGTCACACAGAAAAAGACACTTATCATAAGATATCACTTACAGAGGGAATGTAAAAACCGCTACCCTTGAACTGAATTACAAAACAGAACAGAGTCGCACGTTTAGAAAACACACTATGGCTGCTTAACGGGAAAGGTGAGGTGGGGTGATGCATAAAACAAGGGTTTCAAATTAGCTCAGATACCGTTCCATAAACCCAATATGTAATAGACCAGACCTACTCCTTGCTCAGTGAACTGGACTCAACGCCCCCTATTCACCGCCCAAGAATATATCTGACTAGTAAGAATCTTAAAACCTATGTATTGATATCTCTCTGTAAGTGAGTCAAGTGGGTGTAAAGCGGCATAAACACAGCAGTGCAAAGCAGCTAAACCCTATTATAAAAATCAATTACTTTTAAAAACCCGTGAAACAAAGACAGTGAAAGAGAGAGAAATTCTTACAAAATTCGTTCAGGGGCTGCGATGCCACCTGGATTGACCATATCTAGACCCACAGCTGATTGAGACATAAGGGAGGACACTCTTGGGGCTGAGAGGTTTGGTGAGGTTGGGTGAGCTAACGCAGACCCTGTAAAGTAATACGGCGTGGTACCCATCCCATGGGTCCCAAATCTCCAGGTTCAAGGGCATCGTCCTACGTCGAAAACATGCACGAGAAACCCAGAAGATGGTACACCGTGTGACCGGGAAAGGTTTCTAAAACGCACCTCATTTCTCATCTCCTTGTGCTCCGGTTCGCCATTCCAGCCGCTTTACTAGCAATCTCCCTCCTTGGAGAATCAGCACCTTTAACCTCCTGTTCCGAACACGTTGCAATTTGTCCTGAGGATGAACGGGAAGAGGGGGAACCAATGAGAGACTAGCTCTAGGTGTTGGGACAGGCACAGGTCACTCTATTTTCCCATCAGGAAGCAGAATTAACCACAGGCTCAGCCTGCCGCCCGGAGCCAGAATAGGGCCTGAAGCAATCCTGCGCTTTTGCGGCCAGCTCCCAAGAAAGCGAGTTGAAAAATGGAGCTCAGGGGCACTGCAATTCACAAACCTGCAGAGTTAGAAATGATAACTCTCGTCCACAAATATATGGAGGGAAGGCAACGAAGAGGATTTGAAAGCAAGGCAGAATTGCAGGAAACCGATTTCAGGAGGTAGATTCGAATCGCCTTTAAAGCACAGGAAAAGCGGCAAAACCTCGACAATGATGCCCTTGGCCAAAAAGGGCGTATGCGTTTTTTCCTGAATATATTCAGGAAAAAACGCATACGCCCTTTTTGGCCAACCAAGCAACCTGGAAAGGCAAATCAGCGCTACAAAGAAGTCTCGCTTCCCATCGGTCAAAAGGGCCATGCTGAATAAAGTGTCAAAACCAGAAATGCAGGACAGGCCATGGAGAAATGGGAGCCTTGCTACGCTGATGGGCGGGCTGTAAATTGCCAACAGCCACTCTGGAGAAGTGTACGGTGTGTCCTGAAACATCTAAAAAACTCAGCTTAGAGAGCATAGGGCACTTCCACTCATGGGCGTATAAATTGGGAAAACTAAAAATCAGCAAGACACAGGCACCCCAAAGTTTAGGGCTGCTCTGTTGACAAGAACCTCCACTTCGTTACACCTTAAACATCCCAGGAAAGAGAAGAATGGATAAAGAAGTTGTGGTCCTTATGTACAATGGAATATCACTCAGCCATGAAATCAACGTCATAAGGCTAGGAGCAGCATGATGAGTGGATTTAGGTACGACGATTCTAAGTGAAATAAGTCACACAGAAAAAGACACTTATCATAAGATATCACTTACAGAGGGAATGTAAAAACCGCTACCCTTGAACTGAATTACAAAACAGAACAGAGTCGCACGTTTAGAAAACACACTATGGCTGCTTAACGGGAAAGGTGAGGTGGGGTGATGCATAAAACAAGGGTTTCAAATTAGCTCAGATACCGTTCCATAAACCCAATATGTAATAGACCAGACCTACTCCTTGCTCAGTGAACTGGACTCAACGCCCCCTATTCACCGCCCAAGAATATATCTGACTAGTAAGAATCTTAAAACCTATGTATTGATATCTCTCTGTAAGTGAGTCAAGTGGGTGTAAAGCGGCATAAACACAGCAGTGCAAAGCAGCTAAACCCTATTATAAAAATCAATTACTTTTAAAAACCCGTGAAACAAAGACAGTGAAAGAGAGAGAAATTCTTACAAAATTCGTTCAGGGGCTGCGATGCCACCTGGATTGACCATATCTAGACCCACAGCTGATTGAGACATAAGGGAGGACACTCTTGGGGCTGAGAGGTTTGGTGAGGTTGGGTGAGCTAACGCAGACCCTGTAAAGTAATACGGCGTGGTACCCATCCCATGGGTCCCAAATCTCCAGGTTCAAGGGCATCGTCCTACGTCGAAAACATGCACGAGAAACCCAGAAGATGGTACACCGTGTGACCGGGAAAGGTTTCTAAAACGCACCTCATTTCTCATCTCCTTGTGCTCCGGTTCGCCATTCCAGCCGCTTTACTAGCAATCTCCCTCCTTGGAGAATCAGCACCTTTAACCTCCTGTTCCGAACACGTTGCAATTTGTCCTGAGGATGAACGGGAAGAGGGGGAACCAATGAGAGACTAGCTCTAGGTGTTGGGACAGGCACAGGTCACTCTATTTTCCCATCAGGAAGCAGAATTAACCACAGGCTCAGCCTGCCGCCCGGAGCCAGAATAGGGCCTGAAGCAATCCTGCGCTTTTGCGGCCAGCTCCCAAGAAAGCGAGTTGAAAAATGGAGCTCAGGGGCACTGCAATTCACAAACCTGCAGAGTTAGAAATGATAACTCTCGTCCACAAATATATGGAGGGAAGGCAACGAAGAGGATTTGAAAGCAAGGCAGAATTGCAGGAAACCGATTTCAGGAGGTAGATTCGAATCGCCTTTAAAGCACAGGAAAAGCGGCAAAACCTCGACAATGATGCCCTTGGCCAAAAAGGGCGTATGCGTTTTTTCCTGAATATATTCAGGAAAAAACGCATACGCCCTTTTTGGCCAACCAAGCAACCTGGAAAGGCAAATCAGCGCTACAAAGAAGTCTCGCTTCCCATCGGTCAAAAGGGCCATGCTGAATAAAGTGTCAAAACCAGAAATGCAGGACAGGCCATGGAGAAATGGGAGCCTTGCTACGCTGATGGGCGGGCTGTAAATTGCCAACAGCCACTCTGGAGAAGTGTACGGTGTGTCCTGAAACATCTAAAAAACTCAGCTTAGAGAGCATAGGGCACTTCCACTCATGGGCGTATAAATTGGGAAAACTAAAAATCAGCAAGACACAGGCACCCCAAAGTTTAGGGCTGCTCTGTTGACAAGAACCTCCACTTCGTTACACCTTAAACATCCCAGGAAAGAGAAGAATGGATAAAGAAGTTGTGGTCCTTATGTACAATGGAATATCACTCAGCCATGAAATCAACGTCATAAGGCTAGGAGCAGCATGATGAGTGGATTTAGGTACGACGATTCTAAGTGAAATAAGTCACACAGAAAAAGACACTTATCATAAGATATCACTTACAGAGAGAATGTAAAAACCGCTACCCTTGAACTGAATTACAAAACAGAACAGAGTCGCACGTTTAGAAAACACACTATGGCTGCTTAACGGGAAAGGTGAGGTGGGGTGATGCATAAAACAAGGGTTTCAAATTAGCTCAGATACCGTTCCATAAACCCAATATGTAATAGACCAGACCTACTCCTTGCTCAGTGAACTGGACTCAACGCCCCCTATTCACCGCCCAAGAATATATCTGACTAGTAAGAATCTTAAAACCTATGTATTGATATCTCTCTGTAAGTGAGTCAAGTGGGTGTAAAGCGGCATAAACACAGCAGTGCAAAGCAGCTAAACCCTATTATAAAAATCAATTACTTTTAAAAACCCGTGAAACAAAGACAGTGAAAGAGAGAGAAATTCTTACAAAATTCGTTCAGGGGCTGCGATGCCACCTGGATTGACCATATCTAGACCCACAGCTGATTGAGACATAAGGGAGGACACTCTTGGGGCTGAGAGGTTTGGTGAGGTTGGGTGAGCTAACGCAGACCCTGTAAAGTAATACGGCGTGGTACCCATCCCATGGGTCCCAAATCTCCAGGTTCAAGGGCATCGTCCTACGTCGAAAACATGCACGAGAAACCCAGAAGATGGTACACCGTGTGACCGGGAAAGGTTTCTAAAACGCACCTCATTTCTCATCTCCTTGTGCTCCGGTTCGCCATTCCAGCCGCTTTACTAGCAATCTCCCTCCTTGGAGAATCAGCACCTTTAACCTCCTGTTCCGAACACGTTGCAATTTGTCCTGAGGATGAACGGGAAGAGGGGGAACCAATGAGAGACTAGCTCTAGGTGTTGGGACAGGCACAGGTCACTCTATTTTCCCATCAGGAAGCAGAATTAACCACAGGCTCAGCCTGCCGCCCGGAGCCAGAATAGGGCCTGAAGCAATCCTGCGCTTTTGCGGCCAGCTCCCAAGAAAGCGAGTTGAAAAATGGAGCTCAGGGGCACTGCAATTCACAAACCTGCAGAGTTAGAAATGATAACTCTCGTCCACAAATATATGGAGGGAAGGCAACGAAGAGGATTTGAAAGCAAGGCAGAATTGCAGGAAACCGATTTCAGGAGGTAGATTCGAATCGCCTTTAAAGCACAGGAAAAGCGGCAAAACCTCGACAATGATGCCCTTGGCCAAAAAGGGCGTATGCGTTTTTTCCTGAATATATTCAGGAAAAAACGCATACGCCCTTTTTGGCCAACCAAGCAACCTGGAAAGGCAAATCAGCGCTACAAAGAAGTCTCGCTTCCCATCGGTCAAAAGGGCCATGCTGAATAAAGTGTCAAAACCAGAAATGCAGGACAGGCCATGGAGAAATGGGAGCCTTGCTACGCTGATGGGCGGGCTGTAAATTGCCAACAGCCACTCTGGAGAAGTGTACGGTGTGTCCTGAAACATCTAAAAAACTCAGCTTAGAGAGCATAGGGCACTTCCACTCATGGGCGTATAAATTGGGAAAACTAAAAATCAGCAAGACACAGGCACCCCAAAGTTTAGGGCTGCTCTGTTGACAAGAACCTCCACTTCGTTACACCTTAAACATCCCAGGAAAGAGAAGAATGGATAAAGAAGTTGTGGTCCTTATGTACAATGGAATATCACTCAGCCATGAAATCAACGTCATAAGGCTAGGAGCAGCATGATGAGTGGATTTAGGTACGACGATTCTAAGTGAAATAAGTCACACAGAAAAAGACACTTATCATAAGATATCACTTACAGAGGGAATGTAAAAACCGCTACCCTTGAACTGAATTACAAAACAGAACAGAGTCGCACGTTTAGAAAACACACTATGGCTGCTTAACGGGAAAGGTGAGGTGGGGTGATGCATAAAACAAGGGTTTCAAATTAGCTCAGATACCGTTCCATAAACCCAATATGTAATAGACCAGACCTACTCCTTGCTCAGTGAACTGGACTCAACGCCCCCTATTCACCGCCCAAGAATATATTTGACTAGTAAGAATCTTAAAACCTATGTATTGATATCTCTCTGTAAGTGAGTCAAGTGGGTGTAAAGCGGCATAAACACAGCAGTGCAAAGCAGCTAAACCCTATTATAAAAATCAATTACTTTTAAAAACCCGTGAAACAAAGACAGTGAAAGAGAGAGAAATTCTTACAAAATTCGTTCAGGGGCTGCGATGCCACCTGGATTGACCATATCTAGACCCACAGCTGATTGAGACATAAGGGAGGACACTCTTGGGGCTGAGAGGTTTGGTGAGGTTGGGTGAGCTAACGCAGACCCTGTAAAGTAATACGGCGTGGTACCCATCCCATGGGTCCCAAATCTCCAGGTTCAAGGGCATCGTCCTACGTCGAAAACATGCACGAGAAACCCAGAAGATGGTACACCGTGTGACCGGGAAAGGTTTCTAAAACGCACCTCATTTCTCATCTCCTTGTGCTCCGGTTCGCCATTCCAGCCGCTTTACTAGCAATCTCCCTCCTTGGAGAATCAGCACCTTTAACCTCCTGTCCCGAACACGTTGCAATTTGTCCTGAGGATGAACGGGAAGAGGGGGAACCAATGAGAGACTAGCTCTAGGTGTTGGGACAGGCAGAGGTCACTCTATTTTCCCATCAGGAAGCAGAATTAACCACAGGCTCAGCCTGCCGCCCGGAGCCAGAATAGGGCCTGAAGCAATCCTGCGCTTTTGCGGCCAGCTCCCAAGAAAGCGAGTTGAAAAATGGAGCTCAGGGGCACTGCAATTCACAAACCTGCAGAGTTAGAAATGATAACTCTCGTCCACAAATATATGGAGGGAAGGCAACGAAGAGGATTTGAAAGCAAGGCAGAATTGCAGGAAACCGATTTCAGGAGGTAGATTCGAATCGCCTTTAAAGCACAGGAAAAGCGGCAAAACCTCGACAATGATGCCCTTGGCCAAAAAGGGCGTATGCGTTTTTTCCTGAATATATTCAGGAAAAAACGCATACGCCCTTTTTGGCCAACCAAGCAACCTGGAAAGGCAAATCAGCGCTACAAAGAAGTCTCGCTTCCCATCGGTCAAAAGGGCCATGCTGAATAAAGTGTCAAAACCAGAAATGCAGGACAGGCCATGGAGAAATGGGAGCCTTGCTACGCTGATGGGCGGGCTGTAAATTGCCAACAGCCACTCTGGAGAAGTGTACGGTGTGTCCTGAAACATCTAAAAAACTCAGCTTAGAGAGCATAGGGCACTTCCACTCATGGGCGTATAAATTGGGAAAACTAAAAATCAGCAAGACACAGGCACCCCAAAGTTTAGGGCTGCTCTGTTGACAAGAACCTCCACTTCGTTACACCTTAAACATCCCAGGAAAGAGAAGAATGGATAAAGAAGTTGTGGTCCTTATGTACAATGGAATATCACTCAGCCATGAAATCAACGTCATAAGGCTAGGAGCAGCATGATGAGTGGATTTAGGTACGACGATTCTAAGTGAAATAAGTCACACAGAAAAAGACACTTATCATAAGATATCACTTACAGAGGGAATGTAAAAACCGCTACCCTTGAACTGAATTACAAAACAGAACAGAGTCGCACGTTTAGAAAACACACTATGGCTGCTTAACGGGAAAGGTGAGGTGGGGTGATGCATAAAACAAGGGTTTCAAATTAGCTCAGATACCGTTCCATAAACCCAATATGTAATAGACCAGACCTACTCCTTGCTCAGTGAACTGGACTCAACGCCCCCTATTCACCGCCCAAGAATATATCTGACTAGTAAGAATCTTAAAACCTATGTATTGATATCTCTCTGTAAGTGAGTCAAGTGGGTGTAAAGCGGCATAAACACAGCAGTGCAAAGCAGCTAAACCCTATTATAAAAATCAATTACTTTTAAAAACCCGTGAAACAAAGACAGTGAAAGAGAGAGAAATTCTTACAAAATTCGTTCAGGGGCTGCGATGCCACCTGGATTGACCATATC